>NC_056751.1:576507834-576807834 GCF_019279795.1 Protopterus annectens | reverse complement strand
ACTACATCAGTGAAACGATTCATGTTGTCACCAATGCAGTAAAGGCAGTCACAGATAACAGACTGTGCTGCATCCATGACCCTGAGCATCCATCTGGTGTTGCATTTGGTACATGCCTGTGCCTCCATAATGGCCTGAAACATGTGGCGAGTGACCCATGATGTGACACCTGTGACAGGAGGTGAATGGACAGAAGTTCCCCTTCGAGCACCCCTGCCAATCTGCCTGTGTGGGACCTCACCAGCTGTCTGGCTATGGCCAATGCCGACATTGATTGATGCCATAGTTGTCACACTGTGCTGTTCATTGTCGACACCATGTGACTATCTCTGGGGATTGGATATGTGTGGGCATACTGACTGTGTGCAGGGACAATGGGGGGCAGAAGAGGGATGTCAAACTCTGGGACAGATTCGACAACCCCACCTGTGCCTCACTATGGCCACCATCATCATCAGAGCCCAATGGGACAATGACATCAGTTTTTGAGGGGGACAGGCTCCAACTACCCCGTTCACTTGTGAGGAGGAACATAAAATCAGTACATTACTGCCTGCACTATTATGTGTGGTAATCCACATAGACTCGTACAGATGAGGAGCCACGTCTGCATTACAAGTCATACATCTTCTCATCACTGATCTCATGCATGACACACAAACACACAATGACATACGTAGACAAGACAGGCCCTTTCTACATTTTATTTATTATTTATTATTTATTAATTAGCAGTTGGTTTACCAGGATAGTCCATTGGGCCAATAAGAACCCGTTTTCAATGGAGTCCTGGGGAGAAAAGCTCCAAAACAAAGGTTACAAAAGAGATTACATCAGTTTACAATTTGTAATTACAATCATTTGTAAGTGAAAGACAAAGCTTTAAAACATTGGTAAACAAAAAGATTACAGTAGTTTACAATTGTGGAAATTTGAGGGTTCAAGATAAAGCAAAGATTAAACATTTACATAATATATTTGTGGTTTTTTTTTTTTTTAAATGTTAAGGTTACATTAAATTATTGCTGCAGTACATATATAGTTTCTTGAGTGAAATAATAGAATAAAATAATTATAAGATGTCATTACAGTTGGCTTATTATTCGGTGTCTGGTAATATATGGTAAAGCTGCCCATAAGAAGTGAAGAACAGGCTAGGAGGGTGGGAGCAGGAGCATTCCCATGAGGATGTTAGATGTGAGTGCAGTGATTTTTAAAAGTAGGGAGGTTGGTGGTGATAATGGATGGAGGGAGGAAGGGAGTTCCATAGGCGTGCCAGGGCAAAGGACAGGAGGTTTTGTCCTGGAGAGTGACGGGGCTTGTACAGTTCTATTAGGTTTTGGTTATTAGATCTTAGGAGTCTTTGTGGCAGGTGCATTTTAAAGGTAGAGCTGAGAGAGGGACAGAGGGAGGGCTGAAAAATTAGTTTATGAGCAAAGGTAAGCTGAGTGTAGGAGAGATGGTTGGGAAGCTCTAGCCAGTTAAGTTTGTGGAGAGAGACACAGTGATGGGTAGATGATTTGTGGCTAGTTGCAAATTTGGCAATTTTATTATAACAAGAGGACAGTTTTGTTTTGAGAGAGGATTGTAGGTTTGTTAGCAGAGGGCACCATAAAGGAGGGAAGGGATGAGAAATGTAGTAGCAAGAGTGAGCTTAGTAGATCTAGTGAGGAATCGATTGTGTCGATAGAGCATACCAAGTTTTGGTGGGTTTTTATGTTTAGTTGTAGGTGGTTACTGAATTTAAGCTGGTCGTCAATCAGGACTCCTAGTAGTTTAGTTTCAGATACCAGTTCAAGAGGTGTGTTATTCTGACTAGTGATGGAAATTATTTTTCTATCAATGGTGTTGGTTTTAGAGGGGGTAAATACCATAAGTTTGGTTTTTGATGCATTGAGTGCTAGATGATTGTCCATCATCCACTGTTCTGTGGTAGAAAAGGCGTCTTGAGTCAGTTTTAAGAGAGCAGGGATGGATGTGGCTGAACAGATAATTGTGGAGTCATCTGCATATTGAATAAGTTTAGCATGGGGTAATGAGTGGAAGAAATCATTTATAAATATATTGAAGAGGAGAGGACCCAAAATGGAACCTTGGGGGACGCCAGTGGGTGTGTTAAGGAAAGAGGAGATGGCTTTTTTCCACTTGACAGCTTGTTGCCTGTTGGAGAGATAGCTGGTGAACCAATTGAGAGAGGAAAGGGATAGGTTTAGGTTGGATAGTTTAGTTAGGAGAAGGTTATGAGAGATGGTATCAAAGGCCTTAGAGAGGTCAAGAAAGAGTGTAGATACAGTAGAGCCAGAATCTCTGGCTTTATTCACAGTTTCCAGGAAGGAAAGGAGGGCCGTCATGGTGCTGTGGCGGGTCTGAATCCATGTTGTGTGGGAGTTAGTAAGTTATTATCTATGAGATAGGGAAGGAGTTGAAGATGAATACATTTTTCTAGAATTTTTGATATAGGAGAGAGAATGGCAATGGGACGAAAGTTAGTAATATTGTTATTATTGCCTCCTTAGTGCAGGGAATGATGAATGCCCTTTTCCAGAGTTTGGGTACAAGCCCTTCCTGGATAGAACGATTGATTAGGATGCTGATGGGGAAGGCAATGGCTCGGCTGCTATGCTGAGGAAGGATGAGGGAATGTTATCGGGAGCATTGGTGCATGGTTTTAGTTTTGCAGGAGTTTTCTTATGGTAGAAGTAGGAATGGGTTTTAGGAGAATGGTGGAAGTTGAGTGGTTGGAGATGTATGGGATGACAGGAGGGGGGATGCAGAAGCAGGGGGTGAGGTGTTATTAGAGAAGGATGTGGTTAGTTTGGTAATAGAGTCTATGAAAAAAGAGTTGAATTGGATAGCTAGATCTATATCTAATGCGTTTGGGTCTGGGGTTGGGTTTTCTGCTGTGCCAGGTTTTAGGAGGGTAGTGATGCCTTTCCAGAATTTCTGAGGATTGGTTTTGTGGTTGTTTTGGAGTAAGGAGAAGTAATTCTGTCGATCTGCTGTGATAAGTTTTTACGGAATTGCAGTGTTTTGAATTCAATAAGGGTGGTTGGAGTTTTGCATCTTTGGTACTGTGCCCAGGTTTTGTCTCTACGCATGACAGTTAGTGTGTTTTGTTAGCCATGGGGCGAGTTGTTTCAGATTCTTTGGTTTTTATGGGGGCAAGACTATCCAGTAGATGAAGGAAAATTGTATTGAAGTGTGCAACTGCATTGTCCAATGGTAGTGTTTTTAGTGAGTTCCAGTTTATTGATTTTAGGAGTCTGAGAAGGTTATTGGGTTGAAGTTTTAAGGTTCCGAGTGGTGATGTAATTATGAGTTACATGTAATGGAGATGGAAGTCGTCTAGTGAAAATAGGAAGGTGGTCGCTGAGGGAGTGAGGGAGAGTTCCACTATCAGTGTAGTAGTGGGGTGAGAGACTAATATCCAGTCTAGGGTAGTGCCACTGGAGAAGTCTTTAGAGGGTCTGGTAGTCAGGTTGATTAGCTGAGAGTACTTATATAGGTTGATGTTTAGAGGGTGTGTAGGAGAATCAATGGAAGACCAATTGATATTTGTGTCTCCCATGAGAATGGTTTCATTACTGATATTGGTAGAAAGCCAAGATAGGATATCTTCAAGTATAGAGGTATTATCTCCAGGGGGGATGTAAAGTGAGGCTATGCAAATTTGTTTGTGTTTATTTAATTGAAACAGAGCTAGAACTAGTTCAGCATTGGAGAAGTGAGGAATGGGTTTGTTGTAGGGAGTAATGGAAAGGGTGGATGAGTAGAGTAGAGCTACCCCACCACCCTTTTGTGGGCCCTGTCTTTTCTGATGATAGAGTAGTTTGGTGGCACTATTTCAATATCTTTTATGTGAGGTTTTAACCAGGTTTCAGAAATAGCTAAGATGTCAGGTTTGTTGTTAAGAAGCCAGGCGTGGAGATTGGGGATTTTGTTAACTACGCTTTGGGCATTTAGAGAAGCAAATAGGATGGATTTAGATGCAGGAGAAGTAGTGTTTGGGCCTGGGTTAGGGTGTATATCTCCAGATAGTAGTATGGTTGTTAGGTGTTGGATTATGTTGATGAGATGTTTGGATTGTCTTGTTTGTATATTGTATATTTTCAGGTTTGAGTAGATATTGATGGTTAAAGAGGGGTTACAGTGTTTATAAGTAGAGGATAGTTTGTAGTGAAAAAATAGATGGGTATAAGTGGGATATAGTCCAGAGGAGATTGAGACAAATGAGTGTAAGTGAGTTGAAGGGAGTGAGCTGGTTGTGTGAAGTAATGGTGTGTCATTTGCGATGTTGGGCTGGGAGAGGTAGTGGATATAAGTAAGGCTTAGAAGTAGTAATAGTTGGATTGTGAATGAAAGAATTTTTGTAAGCATTTTGAAGCTTAGCTAGGCTAGAATATGTAGTGTTGGGAGAAGGGATTAGAAATAAATATTGTGTTGTTAAATATGAAGGGAGGTGTGATGTGTGAGGAGGTGAATTATAGGGGTGTAGAAGATGGTGAGGAAAGGGGGAGGTATTATAGATATAGGGGAAGGGGAGGGTGTAATAGGGAGGAAGTAGGAGTGGTTAGGTGAGTATAAGTGTAGATGCACTGGGGGTGGGTGGGATATGGGGGTAGGGTAGGGGAGCGGAGTGAGCCCGCAGGGCGAACGGAGCGGGTTGGAACAATCCAAGATAGAGGATCAGAGAAAAAAGTATCAGCAACAGGAGTCAGTAAAGAAGGTAAGTGGGTAGGTATTGTATGCTATATGGGAACACAGAGGTGAAGGTAAGAAGGTGAGAAAGAGAGAATGTCAGATATAGCAGGGAGAGAGTGGATGTAAAAAACCAGAAAACAGGTAGGGAGTATGTATATTAGTTAAATAGAAATGGAAAGCATAGACAGTAATAGGTGCAGAGACCAGTAAAGAACTAGTTACTTACTAGGTATGTAGTGATAGGGTGCTGCCACCTAGTGGTAGTAGAAAGTGATACTAAGGGATAGAGGTAAAAAGTGATAAATAGGCCTTAGGTGGAGCTAAGTGATTAAAAGGGTATGGCATTAGGAGGGGGCTGTAGTAAATGGTGCGTGGTAGGCTGCTGTAAGGAACGCACTCTCAGTAGGGCATACAATCAGACAAATGGGTAATAATAAATAGCGAGGCAATGAGTATAGAGGTATTTTCTTTGGCTACGTACATTCATACACAGTGTGATATAGGGAGTCCTTGCAGTATGTTGCTTAGTAGTAGGCCAGGGCTAGCAGGCAAACATTCGGGAGTTCTTCTGGGTAAAAACAGTTGTTCTTCCTTTTGAGTATATAGGCAGGGAGGGAGTACCCAGGGTAGAATAATTCATACACAGTGTGATATAGGGAGTCCTTGCAGTATGTTGCTTAGTAGTAAGCCAGGGCTAGCAGGCAAACATTCGGGAGTTCTTCTGGGTAAAAACAGTTGTTCTTCCTTTTGAGTATATAGGCAGGGAGGGAGTACCCAGGGTAGAATAATTCATACACAGTGTGATATAGGGAGTCCTTGCAGTATGTTGCTTAGTAGTAGGCCAGGGCTAGCAGGCAAACATTCGGGAGTTCTTCTGGGTAAAAACAGTTGTTCTTCCTTTTGAGTATATAGGCAGGGAGGGAGTACCCAGGGTAGAATACAGAGAAGGTGATCCTCAGCAGCCTGACCACAGGATCGGGGAGATGATCTATATGACATGCACTTCAGATACATCCAGTGAATGTTGCCAGTACACTACACCTGTGGGGTACACAATATGACAATGTATGTGATACAACTACACATAATACCTAGTACACCTATCCTAAGAATGATATGCCTGCTGTAGTATCACTGCTGCAGATATCTATCATCTCCTTATAGTGACTGAACAGGCATCCTGGAGTCATTGCCTCCTGTATAGCAGGCTGCATACTTCTTCATGACTATAACTGCAAATGTGTTTGTACTAATATACAACTGTGATTCTCCATTGTATGCACTGTAGTTAACTGCTTCGATATGAAATATACAACTATTCCACTATGGCTAAGCATAACAGTTGTGCCTTGGGCTAAATGGCAGTCCTTAACATTCATAGGGTATATATAAGCCCTAAAACAATAGTATCACACTTACCAGGTACTGGACCACAGATTCCAACCACAACTGACGTACATATAAAAATGTAAGGGAGATGGATTTTCAGCAATACCAAATGTTGCACTGTTAGAGGGTAATATGTGCATACATTCACATATACAGTAGCTAATGTGATACTGCCTACATTGCTGAAATTCTGAGTATGTGTGCACAACTGTGCATTAAAACAACCCCCCCCCCCATTGCAGGTAGATCTGACACCCATGTACTGGTATGCAGAGCCTGCCACAATGACTGATACAGTATTACACTGGTGAACAAAGTAAACCTACCTGGACGCTCTTCTGATGTTGACACTGTGGCACCCACCTCCGAGATGTATGGGGTGATGGATGCCTGAGAGCTGATGGCTGATTCAAGGTTTGCCAGGAATAATTCTGTGGCTGTGAATGGTTGTTCTGTTGCAGGACCTCCACTGGTGGCAGCATAATCATAAACAGCATTCTCAGCAGGTGTGAATGGGGGATGCCTCCTGTGATACATTGTTCCAGAGGTGGACATATTACAGGACCAGATATGGGGACATCCACTATGTACAGACCCTGCACAACCAATATGACCTGCACTATCCACCACTCCCTCACATGTGATACCCCACAGTCTATCAACACACTACGCCAAGATAGTAGCAATGCTGGGTATGTCCCTGTGTGCCATGACAGAATCTGCTCTATGTCTCTACACCCATCACTGCAGTGTACTGTGGTGTGTCCCCTATGGGCAAGCTTCTTCTAATATGTCATGCAGCCACTTTCAAACAGTTGTGTGATATTACAACTATATAGGGACAGTCCAGCAACAGCAGTGTGCCACAATGACAGACAGCAGTGCAAACCTACTGTAGCATATATTCCCTGTAGGCATCCCACCTCCCCCACTACGCAGATGTTTGCAGACTGTGAACATGTGGCTCATTAATGTGTTCTTTTTGGCACAAACATGTAGATGTCTGACAAATGGTTGGCCATTCTTTGATGGATGTTGACGGACAATAGGGAATCTGGCTGTCACATGCCAGACCCCTCAGAAAACACGTATGCTACAGTAATATCTGTTAGTGTATTCATAGTTTTATGTTGTATGGCCAATATTTATGCACTGTCACTGAGGTTGCACCTGTGTGCCCCCATTACTTATGGCTATGACCAAATCCCTGCTATAAGTAGTTTACAGGTATGTTAGCCACAGCTCTCAACCAATAAGGGCCGAATGTCAACAAAACAGTCACCTAACCAGGGTACATCAGGGACAGTCAGGGACACTTGCAGAATGCCAGCACTATTTATGTGTGACACTGACAAACTGAGAGGTTGTGAATGACAGTACGTGATGTTACAGGAGTGTACACCCTTACTTTGTGTCACTATATCTAACACAGATTCCGCTAGCTTTCCTACAACAGCTGACCATTATAGGAGGGAGTAACAGGGGCAGAGGTGGGATTTGATTCAAAGCAGGGACAGTTGACAGGCATGCCTGTAGCTGTTGGACAGCAGAGTATTACCTACAGTACATGTCAATACCATAGATGTATGAGAGACCTACTGTTGTAATCCCTATTCCCCATACCTACATCCTACCATCTGCATCCTATTATATGGGGACATTTATTACATACCTGGTAGAGTGAAGTACTCCTTTTTTGAGGTGTTTCTCTGCAAATAGCTTGCAAATCCATTGTCTGTGTGATCAAAACAACATACACAGACCTGTTCCCCATAGGCAGTTAATTGCCTTTTGTAGGTAATGCTCATTAAAAGGTAATTGCCTGTTCACCAATCTGTGGCTCAGACTTGCTAACTGCATCCAAAACAGCTGGGTTGTACTTTCATTAGCCAATGATATAGCACCACAGTGCAATATTTAAGGGCTTCATGTAGACCTTGGCTCCTTTCTTACTCTTTGAGATGGACATTAGTGAGATGTGGACACTACAGCATCACAGAGGGTAGGTACCAAATACTGCCCACTGTTGAGATTTCTGAGGCATGTCCACAGTTTTGCATTTTATGTTTGGCCATTGTCACATGACATTGTGATTATCTGGCAGTTCCGTGGTAAACATTGTGGGTTGAGGTCAGTAAGGAGAGGAAGATATGTGAATATCAGATGTCATACCCAGCAAACTGTGAAACATGCCCTTGTTGCTGGACCTTTGCTCCCCCACCCTTTATGAAGGTTGTGTCTAGATCCCTTGTTCTAGGGGGTTGTGAGGTATGGTAGATCTGTAGCAGCTAGCTTAACATACAGCTGTATATGTTCCAGGCTGCAGCTGCTGCTGCAGCCTAGGACACATGGGAGGGCTGTGACCTCTTTGGAGGACAGCAAGCTGTATGTGTAACTGAAGCAGCAGTGTCAGCTGAGTCATCACAGCAGAGCCAGGGTAAGGGTGCCCTTTACAGTCCAATCAAGGCATGTGCTAAGGTACATCTGTTATGTAACAGTGCCAAACACAGAGTAGTAGGCGCCATATAGTTTGGCTATATAAATATGTGCAGTGTGTCCCTATCTACAGGCCTCTGACTTGTGAACATGGGTAGCAGTTAATGCAGTAGCAGCAACCTGTGTGGGTTAAAACTGCATGAATCCGTCATTACTTGCTGTGTTCACAAGAATGTAATTGATGTGCAGCACATTGGATTTGAATCCAGGAATGTGTGTGGCAAAATATACTTCATTCAAGGCATTTAACAGACTGAGCTACTGATTCAGTGCTGTAGTAGGTGTATTTGTAAGATATATATGTGCATACATACAGTCTGTGACATGCATTGTCTGCATCCATCATTATGTGCATGGCTTTTAAAGGCAGTTGTTGTGCAACAGGTTCCCAGTTGTACGCATGTATTTTGCCATTGCTGCCTTAGCATGTGTGTTTAAATATGCTGCTGATAAAAGAGAACAATTACCTGCTATCATAACTCTCAACCTCTTAGAGCAAGAAATCTGGACAAAGCCATAAATACAAGTGGGACAAAGTCCCATAAATAGGGACAATCTATAAATATTGCCCTTACAAACTTAGAATGTTGATAGATTAACAGGTTTTGCATTAACATGTGTTTTCTGAAGGCTATGAAGTATTAACCTGAAACGTATGTCATGATTTTCTAACCTCAGTCTTTAATGACTTGCAACTGCTTTGCCAGATAAATACGATTTTATGAAAACTGGGCCAAAAATAGAGGGCAAAACTCTGGACATTCTGCAGTAATCTGTACAGTTGACAGGTATGCCTGCTATCCCAGGCCTCACATACATCCATTATTATTTATTTGGCTGTGTACTGGTGTAGTGTTTGCATCACAGTCCCAGGTGCACTCCCATTTTTCCCATTATATGTACTTGCAGTGTGTCAGTGGCAATCAGTATATCTTGCTGTTAACAGTCGGTTTAATTCAGAGCTGAGTGGGCTAGTGGACTAATGCACTATGCTGTAGTTGACAGGAGTCTGGGTTTGAGCAATGGCAGGGGTGGTTATTTTGCAGATGTGCCTAACACTGTGAGAAACACATAAGATCATTAAGTCACTTTTAAGCAGATTTAAGCAGGTTTGCGTGGGTTTGCATGATCATTAGGCACTTTTAAGCACATTTAAGAAGGTTTGAGTGGATTTGCATGGCTCGCCGCTTAGGTCCATGCAAACCCACACTAAAAATTAATAAAGAAAAGAAAAAGGGTGTGACAGAACAGTGGTGAAATGGGGGCAAGCAGGGGGAAAATCATACTGACTGGCAGGTAGGGCTGTGCAGGAAGGATGCAGGAAAGGACCAAAGCTTTCCATTTCTTGTACAGCAACAGCTATGCAGTTTTTACAGACTTTGCACATGAATTTGGACCCTTAAATCCCAGAAAAAGGGATGAGGACAGCATAAATATATTATCAAGCCAACTGGACCTAATTAGTTGTGTTCAGTGGGCACATATGGAAAATGGAGATCTATGTATTGGACAATATTTTTTGTGGGACAGGTGCCCAATTTTTTTTTTTTTTTAAGGAGAGAGTGAAATGTTGGGGAAGGGATGTAGGTATGTGTGGGGAGGTAAGCTGGGAAGGAAAGGTTGCATTTGCAGACAGACAAGACAGCATGCAGGGGTGGTGTATGACACATGAGGGGTAAACACCTTGGATGGGGAGGGTGATTTGAAATCAGAGATGCATGTGCCCCCAGTCGGCAGCAGCATGACTGAGCTCCCCACCCACGGGAAGTCAACACTGCTCCTTCACTGCCCTGAATGTGGCTGCACTGGAGGCTGGGTGCTAGGGCTACCAGGTCCCACCAGGTTGTCGAGTCTGCCCTCAATCCATGTATAATAGGTGTTGTTCATAACTCCTATGCACAATCCTGTGCACCATGGCCAGTAGATTATCCTGGGTGACTACCGCCCCTCTGCCACCGCTCCTGGGGAGATGGGCCCTGTCCCCTGAGGCAGTTCCACCCAAAGGTGGTGCAGGGTCAGCAGAGGGGGCATCACCGTCTTGGGTCCCAGAGATGCTAGGTTTCAGTGCTGTGGCCGGCTGAGGCATGGTAGGTGAATCAGCAGGAACTGGCCTACCCCAATGTGCTGCGGTGATAAAGGTACAGCAATGTGTATAGGTTAGTTATGAACAAAACATTTTGTTAGTAATAACAGCATGCCAGAACATTGGAAATAACCCATTAACATATCAATGTATATTATATGGAACACAACAATAAATGACATAACTGTCAGTATATTAACATCATGCCAGTAAGAGTTACAGTATAAGGCCAACAACATCAGTAATTCAACAAGATATGTTAATATGCAACCATTGTAATAAATAATAAATACACCTGACCCAAAATAAAGTTTAGGGAACAACATATGATAATAATACACCATAACAAATGTATAACAATAATAAATTAAGATGAAGATAAGGGGTGGAGAGAGAGAGAGAGAAATACAGTCCGTTGATACCGGTATAGGCTATATAGTTTACAACAGTACTGCTATACTCTACAGGTCTGTCCTTCCTTTATGTTTAACAGTGTTGTATGGACCTATATAACTACCGAGGTATACTGTGGACTGATGTAGTATGACTGCGCTATTGACATAATTATGTTGAGGATATATCTGTGATAGAGGGATTATGAAACACTAATTATAGTCCATGACACTTGAGAGACATGTATGTCATGCCGTCCCTGGCAGGCATGGGGATAGAACTTCAGAAAACTCACACAGACACTCCAGGCATACAGCCATACCAAGATTACACATTTTGTTTATTTTGTTTTATTACTATTGTACTTTTTGCCTTTATTTTATTAAGTCTTATCACATTCCTGGTCAATGCTCTTAACAGTCTGTTACATCTGAACATACATGCTATTTACACATAATAAGGGCTATTTCACACATTTACCTGTATTTTCTGTGGGGAGAACATATGTCATCAATACAAAACTGATGCAGAAATATTTATTACAACATGGCACTGGATTTGAACCCTGGTCTGTGTGTGGCAAAACGTACTTGAGACAGAGCATTTAACAAACTGAGCTACAGAGGCACTGTTGACTACTGACTGATATTTGCTTAGAGTTCACCTGGAAACAAAGTATGACCTGTTATAGTACTACAGTTTTATAATAGACTGCAGTGACAGTTGAACACACATGCATGGGATTCATGCATGACAGAGATACTAGGTAAACTATACATTACTACACAGAATGCAGGTGTACACAATATACTGTTAGGGGGTGGAAATATCTGTGAAGTCTACAAACCATATCATATTATTGGGTTGGCTAGCTCACCCATATACAGTTGCAGATAGTATATTTGCAATCTACAGCTATTACACTGTCATACTTGCCTGCAGCACCATACATCTGAGTCTGAATGCATATAGCTGAAATGCAATGGTTAACACAAGACAGTCCTGTTATACACAATATACCTTGGGTGTTAATGGTATTGCTTCAGATGTTACTGCAGAACAGGTGTCATAATGCATTTCTTGTATTACAGCTCTGAATCTACAGTTATTGCATAACACTCTTTATTAGCTATACCTTGAGGCAGGTAGTGGTATTTTTTGTGTTTTTATTTCAGAGCAGTTGTCATAATTGATTTCATGCAAAACAACCCTAATTCCATACATATGACACAGCACAGCTTTATTAGGGGGTACCTTTATGTATGGTATAGTTTTGAGTCTTTATTGCACAACAGTTGACATAATGCAGGTGTTGCAATACAGCTGTAATTCCACAATTACTGCCGTA
Source organism: Protopterus annectens (assembly GCF_019279795.1). Classification (NCBI taxonomy): domain Eukaryota; kingdom Metazoa; phylum Chordata; order Ceratodontiformes; family Protopteridae; genus Protopterus; species Protopterus annectens. The sequence goes on along the minus strand of NC_056751.1, from coordinate 576,795,424 downwards.
GAAACTTTATTTCATTTACATTATCAGGGTCAGTGATTAGTCTTCCTTGTTTATTGGGCTACAGTTGGCAGTAGTCATTTATTGCAGTAAAAGCCTACATCAACATTCATTGCAATACACACATCTTTATCGTATGGACTTATAGGCAGTTAATGCTTTACTCTTTCTTGTTTATTTGACTATGGATTGCAAATTAATCTGTACTCACCAGACTCATGGCAGAATCTGGCCAAGTGACCTGCATGTGACTCTAGGTTGTGAGCTCTCTCCTCTGCAGTGGTAGGGAGAGAAGCACACCATTATGTATACCTGTCTATCAAACATTAAGATTAAGTATGGGCAAAACAATGCTAACAGTACTTATAAACTTGTGGAGCATTCCCAGCCCAAGATTCCCAGACCCAGGTGTCCAGAAGATCCTCCTTCTGATGCTTCAGGTTGTCATAGTGGTAACAGACCTGCTCCACTGTGCAGAGGATACCCATAGCACTGGTGAGATCATGAGTCAGCTGGTCCCAGGCCTCTGTCTTGCACTCTGAGCCCTCAAACTGCTCCGGCAGCAGCCGGTCTTCATGGTCTTTCACCAGGAGCTAAGCATGACCCTGGAATCCTGAATGCCCCACCACTGTGCCTTGAAGCACGCACCCTCTCCAATGGCTGCCATAGTTCCTGCACAGTTCAAACTCCAACTGGTTATGCTGTATTCCTGCCTGTTGTGCTTAATATAGCCTGTTTTCCTGCCCTTACATGCCCTTGAGCAATTTTTAAAAATGTGGTGCATCGCTTGGCACAGAGCAAATCAGCACAGCTGAGTTGATCAGTGCTTAAACTGTTAATGATTTGCAGTCCTTAGCAGTGTGCAAACCAGCTAAGCACTGCCAATCAGTGCCTAAACAGAGGTAGTTTAAGCAGTGCTTATCATGGCTTAGCAAGGCTTAGCAGAGCTCAGCAGATTAGGAGTTCCTAGGTGGCATTATCAAGAAGTGACTAGCGTGGCCAAATGTAGGTCTCAACTGAGAAATTTCAGGCTATTTGGGTAGAAGCACCTGTACAAATATTTTACACTCCTAGATGGTTGGAGGGGCATTATAGTGGTTCAGCAGTTGGCATCATTGCCTCACAGCAAGAAGTTCTCTGGTTCAATTCTCAGTCGGGGTGCCTTCTGTGCAGAGTCTGCATGTCCTCCTTATGTTCATGTGGGCTTCTTCTGGGTGCTCTAGTTTCCTTCCACATTCCAAAGCCATATAGTAGGACTGGACATTCTAAATTACGCCTAGGTGTGAGTGTGTGTGGTACACCCTCTGAGGAGGGTTGGGTTTTGGGTTAGCAACCTGACTCCATAAAACCATAACCGCTACAGAAACAAAGAGTTCTTGAAGGGGCACTCATTGCCAGATGTGCTGAATGGCACAAATGGAACTGAGAGAGAGATGGTTAGAGGATATGTACCTGGGGTCCCTGGAGTTATGCTGAAGGTGCAAAAAGGAGGAGATATAATCCTAGACTCATATTTTCTAGAGCTGTCCCACATTAACAAAGTTTAAAGATAGTTTGGGAGATTTACTTGGTGAGCTGTCACTTGAGAAAACTTTACTTTTCCAACAGACTTATTTCTTAGGGGCCCATTTGGAAGATGCATGGTCTAAACATGAAAAAAGCTTTCTTTTCCCTGATCTTACTGACTGTCAAGAAAGTAATTATGACATAATAGAAGAGATAGGATTCTGAAACCGCAGAGAATCTTCACAGACTGATTTGAGTTGGCTATTTGGGAAGTTTGTTGGCTAACAGAACTGTAGGGGTTCCATTTCAATACTAAGTGGGAACCATGGCCTCAGCATTACAGTTCTGAATTCCCAGTTTAAACATATAGTCAGGGAATGGCTATACTTGAGATCCCTGGGTTTTCAGGGCTCTCAGATAGTCATACTTTTCTCTATAAGAGCTGCGTGTAGGGGAAATAGATTAGGGCACCATTTTATATTTGTACTGGAGTCTAATCTCAATGTAATGCTGGGGTTATATGCTGTAAATTGTTTTTTGTGTCCATTGGAACCTCATCCTCACTGGCCCACTGTCAAGTGCCTTGTGTCCATTCCATGTCTACTAGCTTTTCTCCTACCCCCTGGACTAATTACATTATCATTGGGGTTGGTTGTGGATACTAAGGGCATCCTGAGGGCTCAGCCATCTTTGCTTCCATCCTGTTTTTTTTTTTTTAGATGCCCTACACACTCCCTGCCCCACCGCCCATGCTCATTGATTTGTGTGAGGACAACTTCCCTCTTTATTGGACTATGCTTCACCTAATGTAGCATCATCAACGAACACCCTCCCACCTGGGTTGGGCACATTCATCTTTCACTGACACTCCATTAGTCATCCAAGCTCCTAATCAAACCCAGAAAAATAGAGCTACAGTTAGGGCTTTATCTTTCTACACCACTGGAGCATCTGGGTAAATTGGTGTATTAAAAATATATTTAAGTAATCTGTTTTTATTGGTGTGCTCTCTATTTGCACTACTTATTTCAGTATCGTACTTTGATAGAGAAATAATCAAATGGTGGAAAATGATTAAAACCTTTTTAGAAGCACCACTGATTTGGCTGCATAAACCAGTAAAAAACATAAAAAGGTGAAATTTATGATGCATGGCACCAAAGCTTGATCAAAAAATGACATGACTTGGAGACTACACTAAGTAAGGAAAGTACAGATGCTGGAATTGTGACTAAACCATGATTTATACCCCATTTAATATTCTTGCTTATTCTGGTTACCATAGTTGGGCTGTGCCTGAAAAGGGTCCTTGGACCATTGCACTAACATGATTAACAAATGTCATATAAATAGATACAGAGATGTGTCTAACAACGCAACTATATTAACTGACTAGATAAACATTTCCTTGATTTGCTAGAAGACATTTAGTTTTCCAAAATATTTGAAAGGGAATGTTAGAGCCACTGACTGAATGTGGATACAGTGCGCTCAACACAGAGATTGTGGTATTAGGAAAAGTATCATTACTGCTGAGGTTTTATGGAGCATAAGCATCAAAAATACTAGAGTACTATCAATACTACTGCTTGGAACATCTGACCATGTAACTAAGCAGTAGTCTGTGTTGTTGTCACAAGATAAAAAGGAAACAGCTAGGAGTTATCCCCTTTAGGAAGTATTACACAGCTAATTGTAATCATATATGACTACTCAGGTGAAGAGTTTTGGGACTATTTTAATAACAAAACTGAAATGTAATTCGGAAACATGCCCATTAGGGAAAGTTTATCAACCAATAAACAATAAGTGGGAAAAGAAACTGGAAATACTAGCCAAGAAGAAAATAATATTACAAGGGTAACTGTAGAACCTACATATTTTGAACAATACAGTTAGCTACAACATGTACAAAAAATCCAGAACAGAGGCAAGAAAAGCCAGATGGAACTTTGAACTCCATCTAGCAAGATATACTAGGGACAATAAGTAATTATTTTATAAACATGTTAGAAGATTTATAGATGAAAATACTAAGAATTGAAGCAGACACTGCTGCTAGCCATGATGGGCTGAAAGGCTACTTTTTTATGGCAAATAAAAGACATCCTCAAACCATGCTTAACTTTTTTATTCTAGCTTACCATAAAACAAATTTATATACCTGACTGTTAGAAAGTGCAGTTGTGCAAGTCCTATTTATCTGTAATAGTGGATGTTTGGATTTCACACTGCCTCAGTGATATATGGGTTCTGTGTCTGCACAAACCCACAATGGCAGCTTTCCAGACATCAGAATGCCCTCCTCTGACTCCATGTCATAGAGGATCAGCTAAGCCCCTCCCATCAAGGAAGCCATCAGTCACATGATCTGCACAGCACTAATATACTGTGTGAGAGAATGTGCAAATGCACAAAATATCAATAAGATATGACTGCTAACTAGAAACAGCAGAAACACCAGAATATAAAACTGCCTTAAAAACTATCTGTTCTAAACAACTACATTGTTTCATGCTAATAATGACTGCCTGATCCTTAAAGATTCTACATTTACCAACTGCTTGCAATATTTATCAAATTGTGTGTTGTTCTGATGGACAAACAGCATTGGTTGTGCTATAAACAGCATAACATATGGTGAGGTGTCAGGACTGTTATAACATCTAATACTGCAGAAACATGGGTTCAGGAAAATTTTCACTACACACATCAAAGCCATGGTAGAGTACACTGATATTTTTGCAAGTATCAAATAGAATATACAATAGATACATTGTTCACTGACAAAGAATCACAAGGGCTACTATAAAAATGCTGGACTCATGCATAATATTAGGCTTTGTCACTACAACAATGAAAACACCATAGCAGACTAGATGTACAAAATCTCCATGATAAAATATGCTACATGCTCAGCATGTAGATATAATGCATCAGAAGTACTTCTGGAAACAGCCAACTCTCAATCCCACTGTACTGTCTAGCTATGAATCATTTTATGCATGTGCAGTAGAAATGTGTTATAGTGTGTACTTTTGTTTCTTTGCAAAAATATCACATCTTGATCATTGATTTTAGTTTTCCTCTGATGTTATATGTATATAGTCTGAAAATGGCTTTGCTTTATGGCCTTGAAGTGGCCATTTTCATTTGCTCAAGCTTCATTGCTTTACCGTCATGTTTGGTTGTTTTAATTGCTGACATCAAATTAAAGTGATGCATGTTGGTTCATGATTTGGGGTTATTCTTTTCTCTGAGATTGCAGCATTCTGCATAAGGAGCAAATGCTTCTTCTGATTATTTTTTTTTACTACTGCTATTTGTCCAGCATGCAATAACAAAGGAGAGAGAATATCTGGGAGCATGAGGAGGAAAGCTGCCACATAAACGGAGAACATTCATTTCATGGTCTTTCACCAGGAGCTAAGCATGACCCTGGAATCCTGAATGCCCCACCACTGTGCCTTGAAGCACGCACCCTCTCCAATGGCTGCCATAGTTCCTGCACAGTTCAAACTCCAACTGGTTATGCTGTATTCCTGCCTGTTGTGCTTAATATAGCCTGCTTTCCTGCCCTTACATGCCCTTGAGCAATTTTTAAAAATGTGGTGCATCGCTTGGCACAGAGCAAATCAGCACAGCTGAGTTGATCAGTGCTTAAACTGTTAATGATTTGCAGTCCTTAGCAGTGTGCAAACCAGCTAAGCACTGCCAATCAGTGCCTAAACAGAGGTAGTTTAAGCAGTGCTTATCATGGCTTAGCAGAGCTCAGCAGATTAGGAGTTCCTAGGTGGCATTATCAAGAAGTGACTAGCGTGGCCAAATGTAGGTCTCAACTGAGAAATTTCAGGCTATTTGGGTAGAAGCACCTGTACAAATATTTTACACTCCTAGATGGTTGGAGGGGCATTATAGTGGTTCAGCAGTTGGCATCATTGCCTCACAGCAAGAAGTTCTCTGGTTCAATTCTCAGCCGGGGTGCCTTCTGTGCAGAGTCTGCATGTCCTCCTTATGTTCATGTGGGCTTCTTCTGGGTGCTCTAGTTTCCTTCCACATTCCAAAGCCATATAGTAGGACTGGACATTCTAAATTACGCCTAAGTGTGAGTGTGTGTGGTACACCCTCTGAGGAGGGTTGGGTTTTGGGTTAGCAACCTGACTCCATAAAACCATAACCGCTACAGAAACAAAGAGTTCTTGAAGGGGCACTCATTGCCAGATGTGCTGAATGGCACAAATGGAACTGAGATAGAGATGGTTAGAGGATATGTACCTGGGGTCCCTGGAGTTATGCTGAAGGTGCAAAAAGGAGGAGATATAATCCTAGACTCATATTTTCTAGAGCTGTCCCACATTGACAAAGTTTAAAGATAGTTTGGGAGATTTACTTGGTGAGCTGTCACTTGAGAAAACTTTACTTTTCCAACAGACTTATTTCTTAGGGGCCCATTTGGAAGATGCATGGTCTAAACATGAAAAAAGCTTTCTTTTCCCTGATCTTACTGACTGTCAAGAAAGTAATTATGACATAATAGAAGAGATAGGATTCTGAAACCGCAGAGAATCTTCACAGACTGATTTGAGTTGGCTATTTGGGAAGTTTGTTGGCTAACAGAACTGTAGGGGTTCCATTTCAATACTAAGTGGGAACCATGGCCTCAGCATTACAGTTCTGAATTCCCAGTTTAAACATATAGTCAGGGAATGGCTATACTTGAGATCCCTGGGTTTTCAGGGCTCTCAGATAGTCATACTTTTCTCTATAAGAGCTGCGTGTAGGGGAAATAGATTAGGGCACCATTTTATATTTGTACTGGAGTCTAATCTCAATGTAATGCTTGGGTTATATGCTGTAAATTGTTTTTTGTGTCCATTGGCACCTCATCCTCACTGGCCCACTGTCATTCTGACATTCATTTCAAATTGAGATGGTGGTACAGCTGCATGAAGAATGATTGTTCAAATACTATTAGAGTGATCCTTTAATACTTTAACAGCTTCCAGCAATCATATACAAAGAGATTTGTTTCAGTTACTGAAGAGCCGAGATGAAGCAGTGCATCCTGTTTATCATGTATCTGAAAAACACACATGAGGCTCTGTATATTATACATGTTCAGGTAATGTTGCATTTTAACATTTTCTTTCTTACACTGCCTGCCCTCCAGTTTGTATGGCTGCTTGACAGTGGGCCATATGAAGGGCACTTCATGCCGATCTTGGTTAGCAATTTTCCTTATAGACAGATGGACAGACACACACTTGCTTGCATATCCTCTGAATTTGAGTTGGTTCCATCAGATTAGGTATATGAGCCCATCTGCATGATCTAAGAAAATTCTTTGTGATTCTTTCCTATTTTCTGCTGTGGATATACTTGTCGAATGGATGCTAGACAGTTAATAGTAGACATCCCATCCTGTCCCACCCCCAAGATAATTCTGTACTCGGTTTGCATATCAAATTGTGACAGCCTATCAAAATTGTTTTATTAAAACTATGTGAATTACAAAAAAAATAAAATAAATAAATGGGCTTCACACAGTTTGTAACATAAAATCAATTTTCCCTATAGTAGGTACATCTCATACTGTCATTTCTACAACCCCACATTTGATAAAATTAACTCTTGAAGTTGCAGCACATTAGGGCAAAGGTAAACCTGAAATATGGTGACCTCTGCTGCTAAGCACTTTCATATGACTTCCTCCCCAGACCAGAAACATCAGCAGTAAATGTGACTCCATTGCTTCATCGGCAGCTCTCTAGTGAGATTTACTGTGTTATTTTATTTGGTTTAGCCTCTTATTTACTTATTTATTTAATGTTTAACTCCTGTAATGCCGCTACAGTTGACGCCTTATTTTTGTTTTCATTATCCATAAACACGTTGTTGCTTTGACATATATCTATGATTACCGCTATGATAAAGCTATCAGATTCTGTGATGTTTAATTTGTCTAAGTACTTTTTCTGTTTGCTGTTCTTTTTTCAGCTGTGGTTTCTTTTCCCAGCACAGTTCTGTGAGTTTCAGCAACTGGTGAAAAGCAACAAACATTAACTGCAATAACATTTTGAGCATACAAATACCAGAGTGCATTACAAAACAGACACAATGGAAGCTTGCTTTCCAAAATAAGTTATTTTCTTATCCACACCTATAGCAGATATTATACTGGAACAGCCTGTATTTCATGTTTCTTCTCAAAGAAACTATCTAGTTAGGCTCTGGTCTCACATGATCACAGTATGTCACAAATGATGCATCTTGTAAGAAGACACAGACTAGGAAGCCTAAGATCCGTATCTGATGGGTACTTGTACTGCTTGTCTATTTCCATGCTAACATTGAGCATAGTATGTGTCTAGAACTTGATAACCAGAGCATGTTGTAGCTACAGTGTTCAATGGTTCTCTACATTCACCATCAAGCAGGTGTGATTGAGCTAGTAAACTTTATAAAATGCTTAACAGCCAAAAAAATGAAATTGGAAACAATAACCTTATGCTGGCAAGAACATTGTGGGCAGTATGTATTGTCTGTGGTTGCACTGAATTGCATCACTGACCAAAGCACTCACTAGGAGACATATTTTACAAATGTGTATTTTTTTATTCAAAGTGATGTTATAGTCTAGGATCTTTAGAAGATTCAGCTAACTTTACAAAAACAACAGCCATGTTTACAGTATATTATCAGCTATATTGCTAAGCACTACAGTGGCAATGGGCAGTTATGCTAACACAGATATTTTTAACAGAAGCACATTTTCATTTAGCATTGCTTACTGAAAAATAACCTGAAAGTATGGTGGTGGAAATCACCAAGTAGTTCCAACAAAGATTGTTGGACCTAAATTGTTTTTAAAGGGCAGAACTGAAAGAACTATATGTACATGCCTGCTTTTTTATTTTGCAGAACATCCTTCAATAACATAATATATTCATATTATGCACAGAAAGCTAGATAATAAAATTAACAAGTATCATCCGAGGAATGAATATTGCACACTCTCCATATAAAGTACATCAGTGACAAAGTCCATGATGCAGCTTAAAAGGCAAAAATGTTCATAACAGTACTCAAAACATAAATTTAAACTACCATTCCTTGATATTAACAAGAATAAAAATTAAATGTAGCTGTCATCAATATGCAACAAGTGAGCCCTGACTGCGTAGGACACATTGCAAAAGTCAGTAACAATCTAAAGGAGGGTGGCCTTAACTTTGGTAATTTTGCTAAGTCCTGTTCAAAAATATATAAACATTTAGACAAGTCAGGTTCTAGCTGCTTACAGAGTCTGAGTATTACTGGTATTAATATTAGACAAGATTGTCTTGTATAAAACCAAAGTCGATTACATTAGTGCAGTGTTTTTGTGAAGACCAAATAAGCAGAAGGATTTGTTAGTTATCCAGGGAGGGCTCAACTATCTACAAGTCCATATCATAACTATTCTTGATTTTTATGCAATAACCAATTATTATTAGGTGCTACCAAAGAATATGTATGCAATCTATCCCAGATTTCTGGTTTTAATACATTTGTATTAAACCTAACTTTTTAATCTTTATTAGAATAGTTTGTCATTTGCAAAATATTTTAAATGTTGTAAATGCAAGTGCTAGGGTGGGCATCGCCCTAATCCAAGACATAAAAATAGACCCCTCACAGAGTGTCTAAAAGGGTAGGCCTGAATCCATCTCCCATCCTTGTCTCGAGTTATCAAGGTGATATGCCTCTTTCTACTTCCAAACTTTTTAAGGCATACCTACAGCTGACTCTGAAATATGTCCTTCCAGAATATGTAAAACACCAGTGGTTTTGCTCTTTGGTTATCCTAGGATGAACTATATTAAGCCATTAGAGCAGAACATAGATCTCGGCTGCAGATACTGCTGTAGTTTGTTTGTTTTGTGGTCTTATAGGATTTTAAACATTTTTACTACCCTGGCATAGATGTTGAAAAGAGAACACCCCATAATATGGTATCTCCCACTAGCTGTAATTTCCATCTGATCATGCATCGCTCTGGTAAAAGTAAAGGGGAGTTCCATATTCTGTCCCCCATCCCTCATAACTTGCTTTAGAAGTTTCCAGCCTTTTGTTTCTGTCATCCAAGGGTCCCATATTATGTGCTCATTCTTTTCCCCTTTAAATCTGGGGTAGATCTGCTGAGAGGTATGAGGTAAATGCACAACTAAAAACTAATATTCCTAAACAGGATTCTTAACCCAAAACAACCTGGGATTAAATAGCTAGTTCATAGTCTTCCAGATACATTTTACTTCTTGAAACTATATATGTCTCAGTTGTTATTAGGCATGGCGTTATGGATTTTGTTCTCAGATATACCTTTGCTCCTTCATACTTTTATTGATCTTTGTAAAACTAAATATACTTTAGAGTAGAAACGTTATTAAATAACTGAGCACTGCACACAAAGGCTTCCTTTGACTAATTATACATTTAATCAAGCATCTGAAAGCATTTTTCTGAAATCTCAGAAAGTGATACTCTTCTGATCTTTTGCTAGTTTTTTTTAAAGGACCCCCTGTTACGAGTGTTAATACTCGGAGGTATGTTTGCCAGGCCAATCAGAAATTGGCATGTCCTTACAGTGGTCCAGAATAAATATTCATCATTAGATCACTGCCGCAGTAACATAAGCTTTATGGACATATACTGCCAGGTTCTAAAGATTTACGGCACCTAAACCGGAGATCGCTGCACTGAACATAACTTGAATTTGTATTTACAGACACGAGTTACGCTCAGTCTAGTGTTGTCCATTACTGCTGAAATGACAGGCTACAGGGTCTGTGGTTAGTGACAAGAGATACCGAAAGGTTACAAACTACATGAAGGGGTTATAACTAAAAAGTGAGGGCAGAAAACTGGGATGTGATGCAATAACAGGAGTATGATAAAATATGTTCTATAATAAATAATGGGGTTGATAACAGCTGGGGGCACTCTCGGGAAACAATCTAGATACAGATAACTAAATAATAATAATAACAGCAATACCCATTTGCTTATCAAGTAGGCTCACTGGACATGCAGTCTCTTTTCAGAAACAACTCAGGAGCAATGTCAGCTGTATCAGGTAATATGCCATACTGCAAATGCAGAGGTCAGTGAACAATAATTAATACTGGAAGACTGCAGACATTTCGGGTTTCATTGACAAACCATGACCATGCAAAATTATTATATAACAGTCATGGAAAAGGAACCAGGCTAGTCACAAAGACCAGAGTCTGGGATTTTGGTGGGCAGCTATGAGACAACAAAGAAGGGGTTGGGATAGGGATGGGAAGCACAGGAGTGTAGTAAAGGGAAGGATATCAGAAGATGGCAGAAATGAGAAGACCTGTAAAAGCAAACAGGACAAAACTGGTATGGTTCGCTTTGGCAGTGCAAACAGCTTAAACAATATGGTTCACTGTGGAGGTGAAAGAAGCTTAAACCAGTACAGTTCATCAGGAAGTGAAAATAACTTAAATAACTAGAAGACAGATAGTGAATAAAGGGATGGGGACTTAAAAAAGATGTACAAAAAGGCCAAAAACAAGGCGGCAATGATCTAACTACTTGCTATGAGAATATTCCCAAACTCCATATTGCAATTTACATTGTGGATACACATTTAAATATATATGTACATTTTCTATACCAATCTATAATTAACATGTTATAAAATAGACACACACACACACAGAAATTATATCAACAATTTCCAAGCTTGGTTTTTGCTGACACATGCATTGACCTCACCCTAAAGAACTATGTTTAGCATGAGTCCTACAGGGAGGTATTGCCATGTTTTGTTGCTGCTTTCCAGTTGACAAATTTTGATTTGGTAGGTTTTACGTGGTAGTCCAGGAGTCAACCAAAACCTACTCTGTAACAGCTAGTGCTACTACATATATCTATCTATCTATCTATCTGGTTTACCTTCAAAATGTTGATGGTCACAACATCAAAACCGCTTCCGTGAACTCAGAACTGCACCTTCTCAAAACCTCAAACTGCAAAATCTCGTCCCCTTTTTCACCCATGATAGCACTTGTTTGTAGGTGTGGCGCTGTCAGAAATGTCGACGTTCGATGTTTTGTTAACTTTATGAAGTTTTAGTAGTACCGGTTTCAGAGAAATGTTTTGGTGTTGTGAAAAGTCGACTATGAGCTTTCGACATTTTAAAGGTAAACCACATATACACACACACACATATATATATATATATATATATATATATATATATATATATATATATATATATACACACACACACACATATGTGTATATATGGGTCTCCTTCATATGAATGAAAACCCAAAACAACAAATCTGACTTTACCAAAATCAATTCAGTGAAGCTGCAGAAGATTGAAAATTTAAAAAGCCGAATCCCATATAAGTGGAAAACTGCTCCTCCCTGGACATCTCCGACCAACCCATCAACCTATCTTCATATACAAAACAAAGTGAAAACCTTGCAGTATACTAATATTATAAAATAATTCACCCTAAACTGCAATCACACTGTTGCATAACTCTTTACCACCTTAAAGGAACATAACATAACATTGCATTAGAAACATACCTGGCATGCCGATCTAAACACAACTGAACGTAGCCTCAATAATTTACAGGTTAAAAAAACATTTCAAAACAGAAAACAGACTACAGATATTTTTCCTCCTTCGTTTTTGCAGGGAGCAAGCCCCCATGCACTGCAATGTGGGGTGTTCCACCCCCACACTCCCACAAATTAAATACACCAATTCCGAGATTGCAAGTCTAAACACACATATATGTGTATAATATATGTTGTTGTGTCTTTCGGCTTTTCTCGGTTAGTGGTCGCCACAGCGGAACTCTGGTCCGCTAATGATTGGCAGTATATTTTTACATGCCGAGTTGCCGGCCCTGATGCACAACCTTCAACGAAGGTATCCCCATTCATATAAATACACAGACATATGTCTATATGGGTATCAGGCACTTGATTAAATGGTCAGTGCACCAACACCCAGTATATCAACATCATAACATTGAAGTCAAGAATACTGACATATTCTACACATGTTCCAGGGATTACCCAGCAGCAGAATAAACTAAAAGCAAGTGTTTTTGCAAGGGAGCAAGCCATCCTGCACTCCATGCCCCCTAATTATATATACTAACTTCAAGATTGCAAAATCCCCAGGGAAAGGAAATATTCCCCAACTCTGGCATTGTTGATCTCGCACACCTTTCAACCACCTGTCTACACTGACCAAATGGTGTCATTCTCCTGGACGATGGCATTCTGCAGTTTGGACAGGATACCCAATATATATATATATATATATATATATATATATATATATATATATATATATATATATATAGTGTGTGTCTATATATATATATATATATATATATATATATATATATATATAAATTTGATAATGTAGTATTTCATTTTAAGGCTTGGTTTTAAACAGCTCTTAGTGTTGTGTTTTAGGAGTTTATAGGCACACCCTGTTTTAATGTGTTTAGTTACTATGGTGATTTTAATTGAATGATGAGCCCAATGACTTAGTGCTGTATATATATGAGATGTTTGTTCAGTAATGTTAACGTCTGAGGAGGCGGACCCTGTTCCGTGAAAGCGCTTATGTTTTTGGTGTGTATTAAATTGATTTTGTGACTATTTCGATGACTATTGGCGTTATTTTGTTCCTGTTGTTGCTACCTTCTTCTTGGGATTTTTTATCTATTTTATATATATATATATATATATATATATATATATATATATATATATATATATATATATATATAGTTTACCTTTAAAAACTTGAGTCATAGTGGTTTGAGTGCTCATACGAGCGACTCAAAACCACAAAAGTGAAAATGCTGACAGTCCTTAACGTTCGAAAAACAGCAACTCGAAAAGCAGATTCACTGTTTTTCGAACATTAACGTCGAACAAAAAAAAACTAAGTGTAAAGCAGGGGGGAAAGCCCACCTGCACCCGCACACACCCCCCTTTTTTATTATTCTCACTCCGAGCTCGCACTACAGTGGGGAAAGGAACCATTTTCTGATCCCCACTATAGTGCAATCTGCCCCAGAATGTGCAATGAGCGAATCTCACTGTGCATTCTCTCATTGCACATTCAAACCTTTTTCCATTTGACGTTTGCAAACTTTGCGCACTGCCTTTCGTCCTTGTGCAATATGCACATGTAAAGGTAAACCTATATATATATATATATGTGTATATATATATATATATATATATATATATATATATATATACACACACACACACACACACACACACACACACACACAAGTATATCTATACATACATACATACATAGATATATATGGATGTGTTTGTACAAAAGGTATATGTAAGCACACCTAGTCTCCTTCAAGCACCTTTCTATCAGTAAAGCGCAAAATAAAGCTGGAGAACAAAGGTCCAAAAATAGTCATTGATTTTACCGCTCTCATAAAGGTCGAAAGCTGCTTGAAGGTTAAGTTTTCTGTTAGCGTGCATTTTCTGAAGGATATGAAGGCTAAATCTCAAATGTCTGTCATTATTTAATGACTTCAACTCCATTGGCTTGCTGGAAAACTAATTTATTTTTAATGTGGAAAAGACCAAAACTATGAGGCAAAAATCTGGACATTCTGCAAAGATCCAGACAGTTGAGAGATATGAGAATCTGAATGATATAAAGAGGGATAGCACGGAAATACAAGGAAAGTTAGATGCGGTTCTAATTCTTTATTTCTACCAAAAGTATGTGATTTTTACTTGCAGTTTGTGCTGCCCTCTACAGCATATTCCAACAGAACAGTCTGGCTGCTCAATGGTACTTCAGCGGATGGACTTTTTCTATTGGTATATGCTCAATTTACAACAGGCAAGCTGGTTGGGCTGTCCAATCAGGGTGCACGTTTTTAAATAGCAAAAAAACACGAAATCTTGTAGAAACAGAATCCAAACAAAACTCCGATGTCACCACAGGTTAAAATTTATTAGGAAGCTTTCAGGTCTACACCCTTCATCAGCACATAATCAGACTAACATTCTCCGCATTGAAATAGAAGGACAAATTCAGTCACATGATAAGCCAGCCATACAAAAACACAATGCTAACACCTTATTTGCATAGAAAACATATAAAAACATATGTATATAAAATATATAAGAAACAGCATCTATAAAAAGAATACATTCAAAAAAATCCCTAGAAAATATATATATAACATAAGGTCACAAAATCTCCTTACAAGATGATATATAATACAAGGATATATTTTGCAAAAATACATCATAAGCTTTCTTTTTGTCGCTTAATTAAAACAGGTTTCAAACTAACAGTGCTGTTCAAGCCGGGTGGTTTATCAGCTTGCAACCGGACTATCCATTCATATTCTCTTAGCTGTAAATAATTATCAATATCACCACCCCTAATTCCTAATGTTAATACAGAGACAGCCCTAAACTTAAAACTATGCGCAGGGAAGTCCAGTATATGCCTAAACAGCCCATTAGTTTCAACCTTTCTTCTTATTTCGGACTTGTGTTCTATTATTCTACTTTTTAACTTCCTTGTAGTTTTTCCTACATAAAATACATTACATTGTGAGCAAGTTGCTAAATAAACTAAATTAGTTGTATTACAATCAGCTCTACAATGAAAAGTAAAACATTCTTTAGATACAAAAAACAAAATGGCTGGGAAGGGCCACTTATGCAGACAGCACAGAGATACAAAAAATGCAAATGTCAGTTTGTATATACACAGTACCTGTAGTCTATTGTTAGTGTCAAAGTTCGATATTTCACGCTGTTCAGCTTAAACAACCAACAATAAGCATACCTTGCTTATCAAGCGAAGTTATAAGAGAGAAATTTTCAAGATACAGTTCCAGCTATTCAGCTCCAAGCTCAAATGTGCAACCAAAGCTGCTCACAAATAGTCCTGATAACGTTTAAAACATAAACCTCCGTCTAACAATGCTTGTACAACATCAACTCCAAAGACAAGCGTTAGGCGGATTCTAAAATAAATTGCTTTTATTATATAGAACGGCAAGCGCTTTCGACATAAGTCTTTTTCAAGCCAACAAACAGTCTTACAACAGGAAGACACATGCTTTATATTCACATCAATTGTGATGTCATTTCCTGTTAAAAATCTTAAAGTCATACTCTCTCAGCAGAAGTTCATCTAAATCAACTATGTATGTGCTTTGAATGCAGTTACCATATTTAACAGTCGTGCACATGATATTAAATTTCTCTGCAAATCAGTCTATATACTATTTTAATACATATACTAAAAATTATTTAAAACTTTAAAAAACATTTAAAATATTTAAGAATAAAGTTGTAATAACTAGCATGCTACCTATCAAAGGTGCATGCTGTACTTCATATTCCAACAAATTAAAGTAGAAGGTCTACTGGACTATTTGCAAGACTTTCCACTCAAACAATATGTCCAAATATTCCTTTGCATAGAAATGCAACTTCCCTATGGCAATCCTATGCTGTTTAGTATGGTATAAAATTTAAAACAATTATAAAGGTGAGAACACATATAAAACATGTAAAAAATTATAAGAAAATGTATACCCTATCATAATAATAATATTGTTAGTAGTAGTAGTAGTATTATATCTACTAATTTACAAAATAATGGGTAGTATAGCATGTATCCCTTAGACCACTGGGTAATCAAATCATTTAGTTTAAACTGCCTATATTTGTATATAATATATACACATTTAACATACAAAATATAATTCAAAAAATATATAATTCATAATGTATAAACATATATTATGGGAAGGCAACCCTTTAAGAGGCAAAAACTGTCTTTGCTCTCTAACTGGCAAATAAGAGGGACGTGCAACATTTAGTACATAATATGGAGTGTACACTATATACCAAGGTATACTATATAAAGAGACCAAATTTTGATAACCAATGCTATCATATTCTCTGCCTTATGAGTTAGAGGGAAAATCCCACTTGTCAAGGGTAGATATACTACTCTAATATAAAGGCTTGATCTATAGGTTTTATGATAGTCAAATGGTTGTCCATCCACTTGGGCATATACGCCACACTAAAACGTTATTGGTGCAATTATCTAATGGAATCACAACATACCAACATTATGATAAAATTTATGATATAATTGTGGTAGGGCAGACGGTAGGTTCTATACTAGTTATATGTCAATACCTAGGGTCCCATTTGCCATAGAAAATTAGCTAGTGATTCACTGTACTAGTGGATCTGTCAGCTATAGATAGTCAGTAGTTTAGGGCTATAAGACTATCTTTTTAATTTTCTAGCTTTTAAGGTAGGTTTTATTGAAACTCTATCATTTATACCTGGTTCTCGATCTGCCCTCAACCTAATTATCCACTTGGATTCCTTCTGTTCTGTCTCATTGAAAACATCTCCACATCTAATAGTCACCGGATTTATTTGAATTACTTGAAATTTAAAATTATGTTCCGTAGAGGTACAGGTTGCTGATAATCTCCTGTTGTTTCAAAAATATCAGCACAACAAGTGCAGTTCAGGCATTTATATGTACCTGCTTTGGCCCATACCATTGCTGTCTCATTATTAAAATCCTTAAAACACAGCGTCTGTTTCATTGTCTGACCATTCCTAAAACAGAAGTTAGGTTTAAAACATATAATCTCTTTCAATTCAGACTGGGCCATTAATATAACCCAATACTTCTCTATAATTTTACAAACTTCCTTGGTGTTATTATTATAAGTAGTAATGAACCTTACAATATTATCTTTCTTTAGTAATCTTTCTCCCTGACCTACTAACACAGGATCTACGTGCCCATTAGTCAAGGAACCAAAGACAGGTTTGTAAACATCATTACGCCCTCTCTGGACTTCATCATAAACTGCATCTATATTCGATAACAGATAACCATTCTTGACAAACTCACCCCTCATCTTACTCATTTGCTCTAGGAATCTGTCATCGTCTGTAGTAAGCCTACTAACTCTAATTAGCTGTGATTTCAGAATCCCTTTATAAACATACGATGGATGCATACTTTTCATTTTCAAATATCGTGCAGCGAACACTTCCTTCCTATAAACCATTGTTTGTAACCTACCCTTATCCTTATAAATATTAACATCTAAAAAGACTATTTCTTGCTCTGAACAATTCATCTTAAATTGGAGGAAGTCTGTAGTTACATTCAAATAACACATAAAGCTTTGTAATTCACACAGTGTCCCTGTCCATGCAAAAAAACAACAAATCTACAGTAACAACCTATAAAGTGTCTATATTCATTACTTTCATTTAGCACAAACTCTTTTTCCCAGACATAAAGTACAAGATTTGCAAATGTATTGGCCACAGATGTCCCCATGGCCACTCCCGTTAGCTGTTGATATGGAATTCCATC
This sequence comes from Protopterus annectens, assembly GCF_019279795.1. Taxonomy (NCBI): domain Eukaryota; kingdom Metazoa; phylum Chordata; order Ceratodontiformes; family Protopteridae; genus Protopterus; species Protopterus annectens. Next base: position 576,777,435 of record NC_056751.1, on the reverse strand, counting down.
AAATATAAAAACATTTTTAGTTAACACCAATTCCAATAAGAAACAGATATTTTCTATCTCTCTCGGTAACAGCGTTGATTCTATCATTAATAGTCTCCTAATGGCTTCAATGCCATAATTTATCGGACTAACGGTAAACAGGGAGACAATATCTAGTGTAACTAATAAAAAATCTCCATTATCCTCTGCTCTTTCCTTATACCATATATCAAGTTTCTCCAAAAAATGCAAGGTATCTTTCAATATTGTCTCACATTTAAACAAATATTTCGCTAAGACTTTTTGTAAATACTTAGAAATTGGCTCTGTGACCCACCCCTTACCTGAGACAAAAGGTCTGAGAGGTGGGTCAACCATAGATTTATGAATTTTTGGTAAGCCATAGATATGAGGTATCTTGGGGCATGAAACAGTAAAGTACGAAAATAAATCCAAGGAGATATCTTGTGTTAGCTGCATTTCATAAATAGCCATATTGACTTGCGAAACATGATTTTTAACTTCCAAAAATGTTAACTTCTTAAAACTTTTATCATCAGACAAAAAATCATTAAACCTAGACATATACCAAATTTTATCCATCACTACTGTTGCCCCTCCCTTATCAGCTTGTTTTATTATTAGATTTTTATCTACCTTTAACTGCCAAAGCATTTGATATTTTGCAAAATATATCCTTGTATTATATATCATTGTGTAAGGAGATTTTGTGACCTTATTTTATATATATATTTTCTAGGGATTTTTTTGAATGTATTCTTTTTATAGATGCTGTTTCTTATATATTTTATATACATATGTTTTTATATGTTTTCTATGCAAATAAGGAGTTAGCATTGTGTTTTTGTATGGCTGGCTTATCATGTGACTGAATTTGTCCTTCTATTTAAATGCGGAGAATGTTAGTCTGATTATGTGCTGATGAAGGGTGTAGACCTGAAAGCTTCCTAATAAATTTTAACCTGTGGTGACATTGGAGTTTTGTTTGGGCACGTTTTTAAATAAAAATGAGTCATCACTGTACAATTTTTCTTACTGTGTCGTGTTAAATTGACTACAGCAGGTTGCCCTAACTTCCTAAATGCTGTCGGCATTTTTATCTGTGTAATGGGATATTGTTTTTTATCTCCGCTAATTCATACTACTTCAACTACCTTGTTAGTAAAGGTTTCCTTCTGATCTACATACTCTCCCTTTAGAATTGTGACCATACTCTCCAAGTCTAAACTTGGCAACTGTACAATAACTGAATGCAGTTTCAACCATTCTAAGACAGATACTTTATAGTATCATGGAGGAATAATATCGCTGCTAGTATGCATTTCAGAGATAATAGTTTTCACAGGTTTAACAACGTTAATACTAGTTCAATGTTACATAATGTAGCTATGTGATAATTTTTTCACATTTTAGAAACAGTATATCTAAAACTATTACTTTTTATCAACATATGAAACAGGCTTTACTACTGGTGGTGTACAATGTTCAGAGTCACACATGGTTTGATGGCAAAACAATCTTTCTACTAGTACAACAAAGCTTTCAGAGCCTTTAGGGTTAGTTTAATACATTTGTTTTCTTAATATAGTAGGTAAAGATTTTTTTAAATTGTCAGTTTCTATCATTTTTTTTTTCTTATTATGTTGACCACCTAGATTGAAACATAAACTAATAATATGCTTTAGGTTACACAACTGTGACCTTACCATTTTATGAGAGTGTCCAGCTATGACACTTTTGAGTTCATGTCTCTGAGGTTGAACACTATCTCTAGCAAGTAAAGCGTTTTTGACTTCATCCTAGTTCTGGTAGCCAGTCCCCTCCATGTCCATGAAGGTTGTCAGTGGTTCTCTAATTAACTGGGCAGATAAGACCCTGGCCTAGTCCACTCAGTCTCATTGCTCCTTGTGGGTATACTGCTTGAAAATAGTAAGGTATAACTCAGTGACATACTTCTCAACTGTACAGATTTTCGCAGAATGTCCACATTTTTGCCTCAAATTTTTGGTCTTTTCCTCATAAAAATTGTGTTTTTTTTCACAAATCACTGGGCTGACCTAACAATTAAAGTCACTAAATAATGGCATGTAACTCCTCTACAATGGTCATCTTGGCAAAAAGATCCACATACAAGTACACTCAGGGAAAAAAAATCCCAGCACACCACAATGCACACTATTGCTCTCTTCAAGAAAACTACACTCAGTTTGACAGCAACAGGTGTCAGAACTTTGGGATTAATAACCTGTGTCAAAATGGTAGTCGCAGTCCACTGATGTGGCATATTAATGCAGCCCTGACCACCAGACTTTATAAAAATAACATGGTTATTATATTCAAATGAAAATAAGGCAGTCTCTCTTCAGTAAAACAAAGTACTATGGTTTAACTATATCCATAGCAAGTACATTTAACTTAGCCTTGTACTGCTGGAAAGTTTCTGTTGGTAGTACACTCTCTGGATTCCACTTGCAGGAACAATCCTTTGCCTCTTGTCCAAGATCTTCCTCCACTGTGGTCGATTCTCTCCCACAGCCACTGATCTAGACATTCAGTCCCTTTCTACAAAAAGGGCAAATGCTCTCCAACTGGGTTTCATTCAGCCCTCTTTTCTTTTTATATTACATTCAATAGTTCATTAAGCAAACCTGGTTTTATTAATACTGATAGGTATCTCTCTCTGCTCTTAAAGCAGCAAGAGATACAAATTAAAACAATGGCTTCATTAAAAAACAGAATTTTATTTACAATGTATTCATTATAACACAACAATATTTAGACATTTTGGGTCACTTGTACCTTTGTAATTGGTGAGAATTGCCACACTATGCTACGGCAAATACATAAAATTATCACAGTCTGTGAGGGAGATTTTATAAATACTAAATATTTTCTGAGCATGGAATTCACACATTTTACTATGCAGGGCAGCACAATTGTGCAGTAGTTAGTTTTGTTTCCTCACAGCACTTAGTTCACCAGCTGGGTGCATTCTCTGCAAAATAAGTAGATCTTCCTTATGCCCACATGTTTTTTTCCCCGGGTGCTCTGGTTCTATCTATATCCCAAACATGTATTGCAGTTAAATTTATGATCTTCTGATATTATCACTAGGTTTGCACACTGTGTGTGTGTGTGTGTGTGTGTGTGTGTGTGTGTGTGTGTGTGTGTGTGTGTGTGTGTGTGTGTGTGTGTGTGTGTGTGCGCCTATGATTTGATGGCTTGCTATCCTGCCCATGATTAGTCACCCCCCTGCCATTTCCTAGTTATCAAAGTGTACAGGAGAGAGATGCAATGAATAAGCCTTTTAACACAATAAGTAAGATATTGATATACAATTCTTAACATATGAACCAACAAACAATAAAAGTGCAACATCAGTCAGTACCCACAATTGTTCAAAGTACATTTAAACTGGTTAACTGGGGTAGAACATTATCAGTTTGGACAGTTTACAGTTTCATCCCGGAGCTTAAAACAAAAAATACAATAAAGGACATAATACAAAACTGTTATTACCACATACAGTGTGACAAGAAAGTAACAAAGAATCAACAGACATGTAATACAAATTTAATCTAAAACAATAACAATAGAGAAGAAGATGATACACCGTCATTACAAGAGTAATTAAGTAGAGAAGTAAAGAGACATCATCACCAACAGTGAGAGTAAAGTGTAGGGGAAATTAGTTGAGCCTATGTCCATCAAATATACAGACTAACTCTTGAATGTTTGTTTATAACAGGTGAGTCCATCCAAACAGTAGATGAGACAAAATGAAAGGGTGGCAGAATTAGGTAAGTGCCCGCGGTGGTGGTGCTGCAGTAGCATTGTCGCCTCGCAGTAAGACACTGTCCGGTTCGATTCTCAGCTAGAGCATCTTCTGTGTGGAGACATGCGTGAATGGGCGTACCTTCATTGAAGGTTGTGTGTCAGGGCTGATAACTCGGCACGTAAAACTCAACTACCAATAATTAGCAGACTGGAGTTCCGCTGTGGCAACCCCTAACCGGGAAAAAGCCGAAAAGACACAACAACAACAACAACCAGTTGTATAACAGGTGCAGGAGGCATCTAGGAATACTTTAAAGGGACAGTATTCTGTAAGAGAGGTTGGAAAGGATTTCCAGCCTTATAATCCTAGGGTGGAGAAGTTGTAGTCTGAGCAATGCCAATTTAATTTGGGTTTTTGGATGGAGGTTATACTGGGGGGAAGGGATATAAAGTTGTAATCTGAAGTATGTGGTAAAAATGGCTGTTAAAGAAAGGGAAGATATGGAGCTTAATAAGTTTGAAGAGTAGGGAGTCTAGCCAACATTTTATCCCATGAGAGACATGCAGCCAGTGTGCTTTGGCTAGAAATTGACAGTGATGCTGTGTCTTGGGAAAGAGTTTAATAAATCTACAACTGTTGCTAGCAGAAGTTAGTAAGGAGGAGAGGCTTTTGCATGCTGATGCTACCAGGGTGGCCCATATTTGAACTGTAAAACAAACACCCCTTTACCGATGACTATTTATCCTTTGGTTGCTCAGAACAGCTGTGAGCTGAGTTTTGCTTTGGTTACTTGTACATGGTATTAGATATTAAGATGCTGATCTAACCAAATTCCTAGGAGATGGAACTGTTTGGGGGTGTCAAGGGGGTTTCGGTTATTGAGAGATACATGCCAGCTGCTGAGAACCTTGGCAAGCTTGGCTTTGGTTCTGAATGTCATAAATGTTGCCTTTTTGGTGTTTAGGACTAGTTTTTCTATGTTAGCCATTTGGAAAGTTGGAACATGGCTTCTTGTAGTTATGTTTTGATTACAGAGTGGAAGAGATGAGATCTGTAAACCATATAATTGTCTTAAAGGATGACAGGCAAATGTGGAAAATCAGAAGGAAAAGTGTTGATGAAAAGGAAATAAAAAAGCAAGGGTGATAAGACTGAGCCTTTGAGTACATTTGAGCATTGTGGGATGGAGTCTGATAAGGAAATAGGAGTTTTGACCATCAAGTGTCTGTTAGATACAAAGTTTTCAAACCATTAGAGAGCTTGTTTGTTAATTCCTTCTGTGGAAAGTGAGTTATATAGGAAGGGATGGTCAACAAGACTTAATATTTGTGTAATGTCAATGTAAACAGTTCCCATTAGGTTTCCTTTGTCATTTAGGAGAATATCACCAATGTGTATATGACAGTGGGTGTGTTTCAGTCAATCCAGAAGCATGCTGCCTGGCTGAGATGATTCTGTAGGTTTGGAGTTAGAACTTAATTGGTGTAAATTAGTTCATCAAAAATGTTGTCAATGGTGAGTAAGATGGAGGTGGGGCCAAAGTCTGAGGTAGATGAACATTTGGATGTTTTCTTACAGGGGTGATATATGCTTGCTTCCAGATGGAGGTCATGGTGTTGTGGGTGAAACGGTTATTGTATAGCATTATGAGTGGTTCCAGAAAAAGATAACTGCAATGGGAAACAAAGCATGGATCCACCTCATCAGATCCTGTTAGAGCACTGGACGGAATGTCATTATGGAGAATTTTGATTTCTTTCCTTGAGACAGTTTTGAAGTAGAAGAGGGGATTGGTGGAGAAATCTAGTATTGGGGTAGGTGGCTGGTGGAGTCTGGTATTGGGGGTAGGTGGCTTGTGGACTGTGGGGGTATAAGTGAGGGATGGGGGAATTATTTGAGAAAATCATTAGCAGAAAGTAACACGGAGGCAGATGGCACATTGTCTGCTCCTAAGGAGGAGGAAGATGGTGCCCACCCAGTGATTTGGTTAGCAATTTTCCAGAAATATTTAGGATTCTTAAGAGAGCAATTTTGGACAGCAACTAAGTTATGGGCTTTATAGGCTCTAGACCTTCTAGAACCTGTCTCTATTTTTAGGGGATGAGTCCTTTTACAAGGCTTTTCAGGCTTCATCTCTTATGTTGAATACAGCAAGTAGTTATTTTGTGATGCCCCCACTGTGGAATGGTTTGTACAGTCGGGTGATTTTTTTTGAAAAGTGTTTGTTTTGCAGGGGGAAGTAGGAAATGTTGTGACGGCTTAAGAGCGTGTCTGGAATACAGATAATGATAGACGAGTTTGTATTGCTTAGGCCACTATGCAGGGCTTATACATTAACTTGGTTGTTTTTTTAGGTAGAAGGCGATGAGGAAATAACACTAGGGGAATTGGTAATAGTGAAGTCAATTATAATGTGGTTCCCTGAGTGGAGGTTTGGCTTGATGTCATCTTGAACCGGAGCTCATCTTGCACCCAGTGCTGATCTCTGATCTAGGGCCCTACCTCCTCGCTTCTCCAAAGCAAAAAAAAAAAAGGAAAAAATGTCTGTTCCCCTAATGTGATGTTCCATGCCAAGATTCATGCCTCACCTCTGCCTCCTCAAATCTTTAGTTGAAGCCAAAAAAAAAAAAAGGTCCACTTACATTCAGGAGCTCCAGTTTGCTTACTACAGCTTATAACACAAGTAGCACTTAAGCACTGAAGTGTGTTTCTGTAAAAAGCTTTCAGAAATGCCAGTGATGAAAATAAAATGCTGGAACTGCACTTCTTGATCATGCCCCCAACCCCTTGCACCCGGGATGACTCCCTCCTTCTTCCCACACTTACTATGCTTCTCTTTTAAACTAATTGAGTAGCCACCAGGAAGGTTAGGACAACCATTCTTTTTTGTGTACCTGGGTCCTAGGAGGTTGATGTTAAAGTCTCCTATGATGATCCTGTTCCTTGTTGATTTGATGTATGATTGGAGGTTATCTAAAAGTAGTTTGAGTTTGTGGGGGTTACTGGGGACAGAGTGTGCATCTTACACCCATTTCTGAAAGGCATGCATGTCAACCATCTTACATCACTATCAACATCCAATGCTGTATCATTGCTGCAACCTTGAAAAAAAAGACACCACTATACTATCATTTATCAGCTCCACCCATTCAAAATACCCTAGAAACCTTGGAAAACCAAAACTGCCTATCCCACCTTTCCTTTTCACTCACCAACCACTTTTATCTCAAAATCACCACTAGGTCAGAAATTTATTCAGAAGTCATAGCTAGTGAGTGCGATAAAATTAAAATGGATTAGAAGTAAAAGACATAGAAATATGGTTAAGAAACAACAAATTATTTACAGAAGCTGACAAAGGTTAAAGTATTGCAGAATAAGAGAAATCTCCCAAAGCAAGAATAGGTGCAACTGTAATAACAAAAAAAGAGAGTATCTGGATAATATGCACGGTTTAAAAAGAATACTGTTAAGCAAGTGTTTGATAATAACTCCACAGCACAAAACTTTTAGCACAACAACTTAGGCAACAGAAAGTAGAAAGGGTTGTTGTCAAACCCAGGGAGCTAGCTATCATGTAGAGTAAAAGAAATATTTCAGAATTTTTTATGTAAATTTGTACAAAGCAGAGAAATGTGGAAATCAAGAAAGAGTACAAATGGAAACATTTATGGAAGACTTAATATTACTTGCCAATGTCAGAGGTAGCTGAGGCTCAACAATTTACAGTTAAGATAGAATAAGATGAGATAAAAACAGTGATGTATAATCAATCTTCAGAAAACAGATGGTATTCCTGTGGAAGTTTGGAAGCTAGGAGAGGAGAAAGTGATAAAGATTTGGGGAGATTTTATTTAACAGTATTTAAAAGGATGGGAAGCACCAACATCTTGGAAGAAAGCTATGATGGCTGTAATACCTACGGATGGTAAAAACCCATCAGACTCAGCCTCGTACAGTCCCATTTCAACTTTAAACCATGATTACAAAAATGTTTGTTTACAATGGCTAAATGAATGGCAAAGATGTTGCCAAAATTGAAAGATATGGATTAATATGGTTTTCTGGAGGGGAGGCAAATATCTGACAACACTAACAGAACAATGACAATCCACAGGGAAGCAGAATGTAAGAAAATATCACTGTTGTTGTTGGGTCTTGATGCACAGAAAGTATTAAACAGAGTAAGATGGGATTTTATGAGTAGGGCAATGGAAGCATTTGCATTCCCTGATACAATAATAAGGTTAACTAGGAAGATATATAAGGGATCAGAGGAAAGGATTAAAATGGGAAGGTTCCTCTCTGATAAACAGTCTGAACAGTCTGAACAAAGGAACCAGGCATCCTCTTTCACCTTTGTTATTTGCATTATATTTAGAGTCACTGGCAAAGAAAATAAGGGATTCAAAAATGTAAGGCTTTAATTGGTATTGTAATCAAGAAAAGTTGGCTTTATTTGCAGATAGTATTATTATGTACCTAAGAAGACCAGAAAAGGACATCTCAGTGTGGTGCAAAACTTTGAGGCAGTTTCAAGTCTCTTTGGGGCATAAATCTAATGAATATAAAACAAAGGCTATAGCTGTAAATTATGTACCCACACATGTATAGGTTCAGCAATTTCCATATTCATGAGGGCACAATAAAATTAAGTATTTATGGATATGGATTAAAAAGGCTTCTGTTATGGCAGCTAAGGATATGTGGAAAGAGACAAACGAAAGATAATACAAAAACTGAGAAACTGGAAGCACTTGTTTATGGATATAGATACTAAGATACAAGCAGTAAACATGTTTTACTCCCTTTAATTTTATATATGGGCCAGGCATGTTTTTATCAACCAGAGGAGAAGTTGTGGAGACTAATTAATGACAGAGTTGAATTTATCTGGGGGGGGGGGGGTTAAGTGGGATAAGCTGATCCTTCCAACAGAACAAGGTGGTTTAGCATTACCTGGTTTGAAGGGATATTCCAGAACTGCACAGTTAAGGCTCATATACATAACACATGCAGTAAGCTACAATTCAAACTGGAGTGGCGCAGAGCTACAGTTATCCCAATCCACAAGGGGGGATCCACCTTGGATCCCAGAAACTACTGTCCCATCAGTCTGACAAGCCTTATCTGCAAGGCCATGGAGCGTATTATCATGGAACTTATAAACAAAGACATTGGCAACCTTCAAACACTGGACCCCACCCAGTTTGGGTTTGTGAAGGGCCGATCTTGTCTCCTGAACCTGATTGACTTCTTTGAATCAGTCTCCAGAGCCATGGACAAGGGTAAGGTGGTCCACACAGCCTATCTAGACCTTGCCAAGGCCTTTGACACCATCCCCACTCTGGAATCATAGATAAACTTACTAAGTTGGGCATTAATCCCTATGTCACCCAATGGGTTGCTAAATGGCTTACTGATAGAACCCACACTGTAAAAGTAGCCGACTCCAAATCCAGCTCCAGACAAGTGACAAGTGGAGTACCTCAGGGTTCAGTCCTGGGGCCACTCTTGTTTGGCATCCACTTCTCTGAAGTACAGGTCAACACTAAGGGACTCTGGCTAACAAAGTTTGCAGATGACTGCAAACTGGGAGCCATTACTGAATCCCCAAATGATGTGGATACTCTACAAAAGGGCCTTACAGAAACAGATGCTTGGTGCCAGAGCCATGGGCTCAAGCTCAATGCCAAGAAATGTATTGTTATCCCCTTTGGGAAAAAACATGTATCCATGAATTACCATATAGGTGGCAGTACACTAAACACAGAAAGTGTGATAAGAGACTTAGGCACACAGGTGGACAGTGGTCTCACCTTCGATAACCACATCGCCACAACAGTCAGGAAATCCTTCTATGTGGCACACCTCATCACAAAGGGCTTTTCATCCAGAAAAAAGGAGGTCATTGTCCCACTGTACTCATCCCTCATTAGACCCATTATAGAATACAACGCCCCATTTGGTATGTACCTCTCAAGATATCTGCAACAACTGGAAAGGCCTCAGAAATACCTCACTAAAAGAATCACAGGCCTAAAGCAGATGCCCTACGCTGACCGCCTTAAAAAACTCCAGCTATACTCTGTCGCATATCGTCTACTCAGAGGCGATCTTTGCTTAACATACAAGGCCATTTCAAACCCAGAGCTGTTGGACATGCTACAATTAAAGAAATCCCAATCCTCAGAGCTACACGCTCCAGGGATCTAAACCTTGTCATCACAATAAACAAAACATGCTGGAGGGATAGGTTCCTGACCCAGAGACTCCCCAGACTCTGGAATAGATTGCCCATACATGTCAAGCAGAGTGCCTCTTTGGACCTCTTCAAGAGGAACCTTGACGATTGGATGGGAGAAAGGAAATTCACCCCAGGGATCACGTCAGTCGCCCTGCTAGACAGGGGTCCAGGAAAGTAAATAATGTGGGAAGAAATAGCCAGGGAATTGTTATGGCTAGGCTTGAATAGGCCCTAGGGCTGATAGCCTAGTACCAACCTATGAACCTATGATGATAATCTTGAGAAAATTCAGGAAATTAGGAGAGAGAGGGATTTTCCATACAGATCCTTAAAGAGAATAATAACAGCCATACATCAGTTTGGGACAAGAATGTGACATAAAAGAACTTGAGTAAGAGGGAGTGTATAAATATTTGGGAATTGATAAAGGATCAACAATAAAACATGAACAAATGTGAATAAAACAAAGAATCATGGAAAATTATGAAGTCCACATCACATGGGATCATCCATTACCAACATTTCAAAAGACAGATGCGAGAAATCTAGATATAGTGGTCTAGGAAAAAACGACAAAAGTAGCACACCCAGTGACTACAGTGTCTTGCATACAGAGAGACACAAAGTCATATGATATCAGGATTTGCAGGCAGAAATGAAAGTAATGTGGAAGAAAGATAATAGTAGTAGGAGCAACAGGTCTTATAAAAAAGAATCTATAATCATATTTAGATATGTTATACCAATACATGTAACTCCATAAGAATTGCGGAAGGAGTCATTACTGGGCACATTGCGGGTGCTGCAAAGAGCACTTCTGGCTGACATCAAAGATTGAAACAATACTAATTTCATGAATTTTAATCATACTTTGACTTAGAAATGGGGTCCATTCCCATCATAGTATTAGAAACCCAAAAGATGTGGAGAAATTAAAAAGTGAAAAAAATATTATATACATACAGTACAGAAAGTGTTCTGAGAACTAAGCCAGTATGAGAATGGTGAAAGGAGATTTTGCCAGTAGGAATGACTGCAATTGGGGGCACAGAGAATAGGATAGAGTAAGCTGGAATTTGCTGAAGAAAACTGGCAAAGGAACCAAGGAATTGGGAGCAAATAACTAGAGAGAGAAAGGTAACAGAATGGGAAGAGGTCAAGAAAACATTTGGACTGTAGGTTAGAGACTACCTTCCCTATCAGGGACTGATATCACAATACAGGCAAAGAGAAATGGATAGGGGAATCCTAAGTGAAAGTCCTGCTCTAGTAGAGTTTTTGGAACAGAAACTGCTGTTAAAAAGGGGATAATTAGTAAGCATCTAAAATACTGCATGATAACTGAAGGAATCAATCAGAGGAGGTTGGAAAAGAGCGGGAAGAGAAAATAAAATTGCCAAAGATTTCAAAGACAACCACAAGGTATTCTATAACTATGTCAAGAATCTAAATGGTAATGCTTAGATCTGCTCTGAGCTACAACAGAATGGCATTAAATATACTGATCCCAAGGATATTTCCAATATCCTGGCAGTTCGATTCAGTGCCAACTTCACCCCCCTCTCACCCCCTAAATGGCCCATCTCAATACTGGAAGATTGCCAAATTCCAGTAATAATGGCCACACAGGTAAAAAAAAACGCACTCTCCAAAGATAATACAGCATCCATGGGACCAGATGACATCCTGGGTTGTGTACTACATGAACTACAAAATGAATTGGCACCTCACCTAAGTGTCATGTTTAATCATACCCTCACCTCAGGCTTCATGTCCACTGAGTGGCACACAGCTACAGTTATCCCACTCCACAAGGGGGGAACCCACCTTGGATCCCGGGAACTACCACCCCATCAGTCTGATGAGCCTGATCTGCAAGGATATGGAATTTATAAACAAAGACATTGACAACCTTAAAACACTGGACCCCACCCAGTTTGGGTTCGTGAAGGGCCGATTTTGTCTCCTGAACCTTACTGACCTCTTTGAATCGGTCTCCAGAGCCGTGTACGAGGGTAAGGCAGTCCACACAGCCTATCTGGACCTCACCAAGGTCTTTGACACCATCCCCCACTCTGGAATCATAGATAAACTTACTAAGCTGGGCATTAATCCCTACATCACTCGATGGGTTGGCAACTGCCTTACTGACAGAACCCATACTGTAAAAGTAGCTGACTCCAAATCCAGCTCCAGACAAGTGACAAGTGGAGTACCTCAGGGTTCAGTCCTGGGACCTCTCTTGTTTGGCATCTACTTTTCTGAAGTACAGGCCAACACTAAGGGACTCTGGTTAACAAAGTTTGCAGATGACTGCAAACTGGGAGCCATTATTGAATCCCCAAATGACATGGATACTCTACAAAAGGGCCTTACAGAAACAAATACTTGGTGCCAGAGCTATGGGCTCAAGCTCAATGCCAAGAAATGTATAGTTATCCCCTTTGGGAAAAAACATGTACCCATGAATTATCACATAGGTGGCAGTACACTAAACACCAAAAGTGTGTTAAGAGACTTAGGGACACAGGTGGACAGTGGTCTCACCTTCAATAACCACATCGCCACAACAGTCAGGATATCCTTCTATGTGGCACACCTCATTACTAAGGGCTTTTCACCCAGAAAAAAGGAGGTCATTGTCCTACTGTACTCATCCTTCATTAGACCCATTATAGAATACAACGCCCCATTTGGTATGTACCTCTCAAGACATCTGCAACAACTGGAAAGGCCGCAGAAATACCTCACTAAAAGAATCACAGGCCTAAAGCAGATGCACTATGCTGACCATCTTAAAAAACTCCAGCTATACTCTGTCGCATATCGTCTACTCCGAGGCGATCTCTGCTTAACATACAAAGCCATGTCAAACCCAGAGCTGTTGGACATTCTACAAAGAAATCCCAATCCCTCAGAGCCACACGCTCCAGGGATCTAAATCTTGTCATCACAATAAAAACATGCTGAAGGGATAGGTTTCTGACCCAGAGACTCCCCAGACTCTGGAATAGACTTCCCATACATGTCAAGCAGAACACCTCTTTGACCCTCTTCAAAAGGAACCTTGATGATTGGATGAGATAAAGGAAATTCACCCCGGGGATCATGCCAGTCATCCTGCTAGACAGGGGTCCAGGGAAGTAAATAGTGTGGGAAGAAATAGCCAGGAAATTGTTATGGCTTGGCTTGTATAGGCACTAGGGCCAATAGCCTAGTGCCAACCTATGAACCTATTGGATAAGCAGTTTATAAGGGAACAATGGGAGGACATATGTATGGCTCCCAAATATGCAACAAAGTCTAGAAGATTTAGGATTTTTGCTTGGAGGTATTTGCATATGTATTTTTATACCCCAAACAAACTCCGAAGAATTTTTTCCTCAGGTAGATGGCAAATGTTGGAGGTGTGACGTGGAAGAAATTGTAATTGGGAACATATGTTTTGGGAGTGTAATGAGTTGGCAGACTTCAAAATTCCTTACAAAGTACTCTGTCAGAAATATTGGGTGAGCAAATGGGTGTAACTACGGAAATGATTCTTTTGAGGTGGGACACAGGATTTGAATTACCTATGCATAGCAAGACCTAATTAAGTTTAATTCTAGTGGCTGCCAAAAGAGCAATTCTTACAAAATGGAAATCAATTCTTAGAAAATGGAAATCAAAGTGTAAACCAACTGAGTTTGAACTACTAAATATTGTAACAGAGATAAAAGAACTGGAAGTGGTATCTTCAGAATAAGGTAGGAGTAAATTACATAGAAATTAATGGAAAATGTGGGAAGAGGAAGAGGTTTAAGGGAAGATAGGAAGTGAACAATTTATGTAATGTTGGATTGATGATGGTTATACGAAAGAACATTTGTGATACATAATGTATGTAACTGAGAACATGTTAATATGGTTTGCGTCATATACAAATGTATGTTTGTCTGTATCTTAATTGATAATTCAGTAAAGGTGTTAAAAACACCCCTGGGTCTACATTACTCTTCTCTTGCTAAAGCTTGTCACACACACTTTGCATTCCAAACTCCAGCTGATGACTATGTGCCCAACACGCCTCCTATACCCTAGACCCCTTACCACTCTTAACCCATATTACAACCCTAGCCTTACAGTCTCCAATACACTCCAAGGCCTTCCAGACTTGTGCTATCTCCTCTTTTACCCAGCTGCATAAAACTGAAGCTCAGCTCCTCCAGTTCCACCCCAAACAGACAGAAGGTCCACGAGGCTCCCTCTTTCTTTCTACATACCTTTGCCCAAATCCTTGTCAACTGAATCTGTAGCAAACTTAGTGATGCACAGTAGTGCCATACATGCAGAATTCCTGCACTCTCCTCCACATATATCAAACTCAGTGATACACAGTATCACCATACGTGCAGAATTCCTGCACTCTCCTCCACATATATCAAACTCAGTGATGCACAGTATAACCAACATGCAGAATTCCTGCACTCTCCTCCACATATATCAAACTCAGTGATGCACAGTATCACCAACATGCAGAATTCCTGCACTCTCCTCCACATATATCAAACTCAGTGATGCACAGTATCACCATACATGGAGAATTCCTGCACTCTCCTCCATATATATCAAACTCAGTGATGCACAGTATCACCATACATGCAGAATTCCTGCACTCTCCTCCACATATATCAAACTCAGTGATGCACAGTATCACCATACATGCAGAATTCCTGTACTCTCCTCCACATATATCAAACTCAGTGATGCACAGTATCACCAACATGCAGAATTCCTGCACTCTCCTCCACATATATCAAACTCAGTGATGCACAGTATCACCAACATGCAGAATTCCAGCACTCTCCTCCACATGTATCAAACTCAGTGATGCACAGTATCACCATACATGCAGAATTCCTGTACTCTCCTCCACATATATCAAACTCAGTGATGCACAGTATAACCAACATGCAGAATTCCTGCACTCTCCTCCACATATATCAAACTCAGTGATGCACAGTATCACCATACATGCAGAATTCCTGCACTCTCCTCCACATATATCAAACTCAGTGATGCACAGTATAACCAACATGCAGAATTCCTGCACTCTCCTCCACATATATCAAACTCAGTGATGCACAGTATCACCAACATGCAGAATTCCTGCACTCTCCTCCACATATATCAAACTCAGTGATGCACAGTATCACCAACATGCAGAATTCCTGCACTCTCCTCCATATATATCAAACTCAGTGATGCACAGTATCACCATACATGCAGCATTCCTGCACTCTCCTCCACATATATCAAACTCAGTGATGCACAGTATCACCAACATGCAGAATTCCAGCACTCTCCTCCACATATATCAAACTCAGTGATGCACAGTATCACCAACATGCAGAATTCCAGCACTCTCCTCCACATGTATCAAACTCAGTGATGCACAGTATCACCAACATGCAGAATTCCTGCACTCTCCTCCACATATATCAAACTCAGTGATGCACAGTATCACCATACATGCAGAATTCCTGCACTCTCCTCCACATATATCAAACTCAGTGATGCACAGTATCACCAACATGCAGAATTCCTGCAGTCTCCTCCACATATATCAAACTCAGTGATGCACAGTATCACCAAACATGCAAAATTCCTGCACTCTCCTCCACATGTATCAAACTCAGTGATGCACAGTATCACCAACATGCAGAATTCCTGCACTCTCCTCCACATGTATCAAACTCAGTGATGCACAGTATCACCAACATGCAGAATTCCTGCACTCTCCCCACGTGTATCAAACTCAGTGATGCACACTATCACCAGCATGCAAAATTCCTGCACTCTCCTCCATGTGTATCAAACTCAGTGATGCACAGTATCACCAACATGCAGAATTCCTGCACTCTCCTCCACATGTATCAAACTCAGTGATGCACAGTATCACCAACATGCAGAATTCCTGCACTCTCCTCCACATATATCAAACTCAGTGATGCACAGTATCACCATACATGCAGAATTCCTGCACTCTCCTCCACATATATCAAACTCAGTGATGCACAGTATCACCATACATGCAGAATTCCTGCACTCTCCTCCACATATATCAATCTCAGTGATGCACAGTATCACCAAACATGCAAAATTCCTGCACTCTCCTCCACGTGTATCAAACTCAGTGATGCACAGTATCACCAACATGCAGAATTCCTGCACTCTCCTCCACGTGTATCAACCTCAGTGATGCACAGTATCACCAACATGCAGAATTCCTGCACTCTCCGCCACGTGTATCAAACTCAGTGATGCACAGTATCACCAACATGCAAAATTCCTGCACTCTCCTCCACGTGTATCAAACTCAGTGATGCACAGTATCACCAACATGCAAAATTCCTGCACTCTCCTCCACGTGTATCAAACTCAGTGATGCACAGTATCACCAACATGCAGAATTCCTGCACTCTCCCCCACGTGTATCAAACTCAGTGATGCACAGTATCACAAACATGCAGAATTCCTGCACTCTCCTCCACATATATCAAACTCAGTGATGCACAGTATTACCATACATGCAGAATTCCTGCACTCTCCTCCACATATATCAAATTCAGTGATGCACAGTATCACCAAACATGCAAAATTCCTGCACTCTCCTCCACGTGTATCAAACTCAGTGATGCACAGTATCACCAACATGCAGAATTCCTGCACTCTCCTCCACATGTATCAAACTCAGTGATGCACAGTATCACCAACATGCAGAATTCCTGCACTCTCCTCCACATATATCAAACTCAGTGATGCACAGTATCACCATACATGGAGAATTCCTGCACTCTCCTCCACATATATCAAACTCAGTGATGCACAGTATCACCATACATGCAGAATTCCTGCACTCTCCTCCACATATATCAAACTCAGTGATGCACAGTATCACCAACATACAGAATTCCTGCACTCTCCTCCACATGTATCAAACTCAGTGATGCACAGTATCACCATACATGCAGAATTCCTGCACTCTCCTCCACATATATCAAACTCAGCGATGCACAGTATCACCATACATGCAGAATTTCTGCACTCTCCTCCACATGTATCAAACTCAGTGATGCACAGTATCACCATACATGCAGAATTCCTGCACTCTCCTCCACATATATCAAACTTAGTGATGCACAGTATCACCATACATGCAGAATTCCTGCACTCTCCTCCACATATATCAAACTCAGTGATGCACAGTATCACCAACATGCAGAATTCCAGCACTCTCCTCCACATGTATCAAACTCAGTGATGCACAGTATCACCATACATGCAGAATTCCTGTACTCTCCTCCACATATATCAAACTCAGTGATGCACAGTATAACCAACATGCAGAATTCCTGCACTCTCCTCCACATGTATCAAACTCAGTGATGCACAGTATCACCAACATGCAGAATTCCTGCACTCTCCTCCACATATATCAAACTCAGTGATGCACAGTATCACCAACATGCAGAATTCCTGCACTCTCCTCCACATGTATCAAACTCAGTGAAGCACAGTATCACCATACATGCAGAATTCCTACACTCTCCTCCACATGTATCAAACTCAGTGATGCACAGTATCACCAAACATGCAGAATTCCTGCACTCTCCTCCACGTGTATCAAACTCAGTGATGCACAGTATCACCAACATGCAGAATTCCTGCACTCTCCTCCACATATATCAAACTCAGTGAAGCACAGTATCACCATACATGCAGAATTCCTGCACTCTCCTCCACATATATCAAACTCAGTGATGCACAGTATCACCATACATGCAGAATTCCTGCACTCTCCTCCACATGTATCAAACTCAATGATGCACAGTATCACCATACATGCAGAATTCCTGCACTCTCCTCCACATATATCAAACTCAGTGATGCACAGTATCACCATACATGCAGAATTCCTGCTCTCCCTTCCACGTGTATCAAACTCAGTGATGCACAGTATCACCAACATGCAGAATTCCTGCACTCTCCCCCACATGTATCAAACTCAGTGATGCACAGTATCACAAACATGCAGAATTCCTGCACTCTCCTCCACATATATCAAACTCAGTGATGCACAGTATCACCATACATGCAGAATTCCTGCACTCTCCTCCACATATATCAAACTCAGTGATGCACAGTATCACCATACATGCAGAATTCCTGCACTCTCCTCCACATATATTAAACTCAGTGATTCACAGTATCACCATACATGCAGAATTCCTGCACTCTCCTCCACATGTATCAAACTCAGTGATGCACAGTATCACCAAACATGCAGAATTCCTGCACTCTCCTCCACGTGTATCAAACTCAGTGATGCACAGTATCACCAACATGCAGAATTCCTGCACTCTCCTCCACATATATCAAACTCAGTGAAGCACAGTATCACCAAACATGCAGAATTCCTGCAGTCTCCTCCACGTGTATCAAACTCAGTGATGCAGAGCATCACCATACATGCAGAATTAATGCACTCTCCTCCACATATATCCAGCAGACCACCATCTCCAACTAGTCTTCTTCCTTGATTTGTCTTGGAGTTCTGTACCTTCTGTGTGTCACACATATCTGCATACCCAAAATCAGGTCAATGCTCCTTAATTTATTGGCTACTTTCCACCCCTCCTTCCATGCCCGATCCTGCTCACATATTGCATTCTCTTTAGTCCCTGCTTTCCCGATCATTGCACTGTCTCCTTTCCTTCCCTCTTCTCTCCCCAATATCTCTCTAAATCAGAGCAATTCTATTGTTCTCCATCCACAGCCATCCACTTTATCAGAGTTTCTGCTTGAAATTCCCAAAGTCATATGTATGTGCCCTCCACCTGTTCTTTAATACACTACTTACTAAATAGCAAAACAACCAGTCCTCTGCCTGTAACCCATACTTTTCCTTTATATCCTCTCCCTGCTTCTCTAAAACCACAAGTGTTTCATTATCTCTATTCCTCTAGCCTCCAATTCATGCAGATGTGCTACATTAGCCCTCATCCACTGATAAGAGACTAGTGGACACCTTTAATTAATTACCATAAAGCACCCACAAAGTTACTTATTTACCTCTTTATATGCAAACTATTCTATCCTCCTCCCACCTTTCCTCCCACTACACCTGTACAGAATTAGTTTCTTTATGCCTTGTGACTACTGAGTGCTGGATCAGTTTGTGGCACCATGTAATCCAAAAATAGGTTAAGTGGGTAATCTGAGAATAATGAATGAATGCTTTCTCAGTTATCCATTTTTATTACTTTGTTTTGACTTGGTTTTAAGTCTTCCTTAATCACTTTTACTGCAGTCAGCATTCACTTTATTTATATAAACACTGTATTGCAGGATGTTAAATGCTAGTTCCACAGACAGTAGAAGTATGAATGTACATAACAATGAGGAATGAAGTTTGTACGATTAAACAGCTTTAGAAGGGATGTAGCTTTTCTGTAGGAATCACACTTATTAGAATACAACCAAGCTTAGTACACATAGAATGGATTCTGGAAATATAAGATGCTGCAGCAGTGGCACAGAAAGGGTAGTGTGTGACATTTCTGAAAGTAAGAAAAACAGTGCTACATAAACAGATGGTTGTGAAGTGAAAAGCTTCCTCATGTGCAAATGTTGGATTATTTCTCAGAAATTTAAATATTTACTGACAAATGTTTATGGTCCTTTACAAGTAAACACAAAGTTTTTGAGAGGGGAGGATGCATATTACATAACGTAAAAATTGTGGCCCATGTTGCCTTGCTAATACCAAACTCCCCTGCCCTATAAACCCATTCACTATCTCAGAACACAGAGACAAGAAGGTGAAAGCTGGGACTGCAAAATGTTTTTTAAATGTTCTAACACCTCCCCCACCAAAGTTGGCTACCTGTTATGCAGAACCTAGTGTGGTTGGATGCTTCCACATACCTGCAGTTCCAAGCTACAATGATCACACTTTCTGCACTTTCATTTGCTCAGGTACCTAATATAGAAGCTGTACTTCTGGGTCTTCCTCCAGGCATCCATCTTACAGCAAAATTCCAACATCCTCACCCTGGATGGATGAGCTAGTGCTATCCCCTCATTCCCAACCCTCACCCCCCTCCAGACAGCTCTCCACAGTCTAGACCAGTTGTACACACATTATCTAAGGCTTGTCATGGCTAAAACCTCTACTCTGAAGGTCCATCCAAATATACTGCAAATAATTTAGATTTCATATGGATACTTGTAGGTGATCTGAATGTGGTTTTAAGCCTTGAGTAAGACAAACTCCTTATGTAATTTTTCAACAGGTAAGGGTTTTTTTTTGCACTACAATGCCAATGAATTTAGGCACCTCTACTCACAGCCCCCTACAGTCCCATTCTCTGAAATTCCTTATGCTATGGTGGCTCCACTGGTGTGACCCACACAGGAAGTAAGTATCACTTATGGAACAACTCTGCACATTGAGATTGCCAGCCATGATCTTCAAAATGGGACAGGCGATGTAAGGATTCTGCAGTGCATACTGGATTTTTATGAATGGGCAATCTGTAACATACTCAATATATAGGCAAAAACCCAAGCCATCCTCTTGTCTCAAGGGGCCATATATTGGGAAAAAATGGGCTACACTGGCTATACTTTTAATGGCTCTAAAACCATTAGGTTCATAAGTTTATATGAGATTATTAGGCTATGTGCTAGGCTAAATGTAAGTGCAATAACACTGCAAGAGATATATTTCTTTCACATGCTGCCTGCTTCAGCATGCAGAAACACTGAATCTGCAAGGCAATGGTATCACCACCAACATTCTCATTCTTTAGTGTATGTGTCCAGCTTACCTGTAGAACACTCAGCCCAAGGAAAGACAAGCAGCCCCCTCACACACACACCAGCCTCAATAGGTGTAAAGAGCTGGAAACTGAACTTGGGTTACCTGGATTACAGTCAGGGCTTCTTCCCTCTACCTTGTTGGAGCAGGCAGTTAACAGATTACTAAAGTAGTTCTTCCTAGACACCTTTCTTCATGACCTTGCCCATACTGGGAAGAATAAATGCAAAATGTACAGTTTAGAATAACCAGTGAGTTAACATTTTTTTGAGTTAAGAATAAACTGACGCATCTGGAAAACCCACAAAGTCAGAAAACTTGAAGAAACAGACTCCAAATAGACAGTTACAATAGATCAGGACAGCCTCTAGAGCCCTTGAGCTAAAAGTCAAAAATCTTTATTGTATCACAATGTAGTGTGTTAATTATAGCCTTAAGTAGGAAAACAATGTCTACAGCTGGTAAACATCTTTTAAAATTCTGCTTCTAAAGCGGTGTGACACAATAGTTAATGTTGGTGCCTCACAGCTTCGGACCTTGGAGTTCAGTGCTGGTCTCAGTTACTGTAATGATGTTCAGAAGACATGGGAGTGAGGTATACAAACTAAATAGGAGCACCACAACAGGTTTTCATCAGTGGTATAACTAAACTCTCAAATATCAGATACTCTTTCCAGTATTAGATATACTGCAAACTCTGCTGAGTCAGTTACAGCTCACTTGAGCTAGCATCCCTGGCTCAGTCATAAGTTATAGAATTACACAGTGTACAAGGGGCCATATTCATTGATAAATTAGAGGAGCATTTACATGAATAAATAGCACATCACCAAAGCAGCATACATTACAGCAGCATTACAATATGCAACTGAAAACCAGCAGCAGTACTCAGGAATACTTTATAAATGCACCATATCTCAAACTTGGGCCAATCTTCCAGCTAACCTATGATCTATCCAATCTCCTTCCCATTCCAAAAAATAATTGAAAATCTACCTTGCCAACTCTCCCTCCTGTACCTGTCACCACCTCTTTCTGATCCCCATACATTTTGTGACTACAACCTATTTCACTTTCTTTCTTTTCTTATGTAACCTTATAACTATTAGCCATACTTGAACCTGAACAGCCCCACTAAGCTCTCTTATTACTCACCATCTTCTTTCTCCATCGTCTCCCGCTCACCCCTTTTTCCCCTCCTCCCTATATAATTTCTATTACATACTTCACCTTTCCACTCTACCAACGTAGACTGGATATTAATATTACTCATAGGTCTTATATTGTAATACTCTCTCTTATTTTCCCAGCTCTACCCCGTCAGTTTCACTGCTCTGCTTCTGGTGAATGTTATACTGTTAGCCATTTCCACTATGGAATCAAAGTTTTCTTCATACATATCTCACATATCTTTTTTCGACTTGTATTGCAACCTGTTATTATTATTGTTATTGTAATTGTGATTGACTTTGTCATTGCAACTTTTTTATCATTTGCTTTGGAGATTTTCTCCTCAGGTCTCCAATGAAAATGGGTTTTAGCCCAATGGACTAACCCAGTTAACAAAAGACAAATATATAAATATAAATAAATAAATAATATGATTGGTGGCAGCATTCCAGAGGTGTTATCCAACACTATATTACAGAAATGTTACAATGTATAACATCATACCAGAGGCAGTATCCAGTGATACCTTATAGAGGCATTAGAATGTGTAGCAACAAACCAGAAACAGTAGCCAGTGATAAGTGACAGAACCATTAAAGTGAATAACACCACACCAGAGACAGTATCCAATGATACATTACAGAGGCATTAGAATGTGTAACACACCAGGAGAATGCCTATGGATATATAACAGAGGTGTAAGAATGTGAAATAGGGCAACTCTGTAATGTTCATATATTTTACAGAGACAATAAATAGTGCAACAATACACCAAGAATAGAATCCATGAAATCTCACATATAACCAAACAGGTAACACTACATTAGGAGTCAGTCCCATTAAAATTCATAACATACCTAATTTGTAAGCTCAAGACAGATAATCTTGAAGCATCAGTTCTCAATCATAAAACATTCAAATTTTAAACAACTCTGAAACAGGCATGCCTAAAATATATTTTAACATGAAACATTGTATTTATAATAGTAAAATAATTTTAAAAGTAATCTCCCAGCACACACACACACACACACACACACACACACACACACACACACACACACACACACACACACACACACACACACACACACACACACACACACACACACACACACACACTCCAGGGGTTCAATGGGAGCCCACCTCCCTGTAAATCTGTGTAAATCAACTGATTTTCTTAACATTTGTACCCCTTTTCTCAGTAGAGCTGAGCAAGTAAGTCTGCATTATGAGTGTTTTCAAATGAATAAATCTGAATACTTATATCTATAACAAACTATCAAACGATAGTCATGCTTAACACCTACTGGCCTCAAAGAAGATTGCCTGCCATAACTGTGGGTATATATTTTCTATACATACATAATAAATAAGGATTATTTCTTAAGGAATTTAATGACAGACTTCTTCACAATCTTGAAAAGCACACAATATCATTTCTCTTTCATTTTCTACATATATTGACATTTATGATTAGTACTAGATTCCCTGGCTTGGTGCTAACTTCCCCAACTGTGTCACCCAGGCATTGAGTTTCAAATAGAACTGGATCAGACACTCCCCTAACACTGTGCAGAGGGATAAAGCCCTTACTGTAACCCAGATGTCCTGTGTTCGACTGGAGGGAGCGGGTCAGGAAGATGAAAGTGTATGGCATATATTTTGGCGTTTATATCACGATATCGAAAGATGAAAATAGTGGACGCTATTTCATCGAACCTAAACTATCTAAACCACATAATATCGAACATTCAGAACAGCGTATTTTTTCCTTGGAAAAAAATTCGCTATTCTGAAACACATACACACAACACAAGCACACCTAAAAAACATCATTCCACACACATACACTTATAATCTTACAACTAACACTACACTAAACTGTACATACACTACTATCTATCCACTTATTTTAACCCAAACACTAACCCTAAGGTCCTTCACTATCGCACACTCACCTAACCTGCGCCCCTAACCCTAACTCACTTAACCCACCCATAACCCTGATTCACCTAACCAATGCCCTAACCCTAACTCACCTAACTCATGCCTTAATTCTAACGACCACACAATTGCACACTTACCTGAACCCGACCCATACATCTCCACCACAGTGCTAAAAATAGCGAAGCCAAAGAACCAGCCAACAGAGTTCTTTCCTTAGGAAAGAATTTGGTGTTCTGTGGCTTCGCTATTTTGTGCATTCGCTCAAAATGGGTCGATATTAGAACATTCAAAGTTTTAAAATTTCAATGCTCTGATATAGACCCATACTTTGCCCATCCTGGGAGGTGGCTTGGCTCACTGCAGGTCAGAGGGACATGCTGCAGTGGCATAGTCATTTAGGTCAGGGGACAGCCACACAGGGAAGCATGCATGCCCCTTCCCCACAGACTATCAGTGCTATGATCCCTTGGAAGCTGCTGAGGTGTGTTCAGAGCTCTTGGGCCTGGGAAGTTGGACACCCTGATGTCTGCCTGGTTGACAGACTCATGATTATCTCTCGCCTCATCAGGGAACAAATAGGCTGGTGACGGCTCTATCCCCTGTGAGGAACGAACTGGCTCATAGGTCACAGGTGGCTGATGGTCAGCTTATAGAGGGGTTGCAAAAATGAAGTGGCTCAGACACTAGCTTATAGACCAAGCAGAGGTCATTTTTTAGTAAGGTAACCAGTAAGAAACAATATCACATTTTGTGAATCCCTTATAGTAGTTCAGATTTTCCAAATCTAAGATTTTCCTCAGTGGAATGCAAGAAGATTAAATCAGTCAATACGTTAGAAAATAAATTCAGGTTGTTCACTGGAGGGCCTAATAAGAAAACTAAAATATAAGTATTAAGGCCACAAAGTGTGAAGATAAGATTCCGTGAAGAAGGCAATGATGATAAGAAAGCTCAGGGGCTTGTCTCTAACAGACACATGCAGCCTGTAACTGGTTCATCTTCCAGACCACTGCTTATAATTGTTTCACCTCTCAAGCCCCTGTTTGCCCTACCAAGGTTACCAGAACTTGTCAGAGATTTGGGCTGCATGGCTAGGCTTAAAAAGCCCCCAGTAACCATTAGCCTTATTCATACCAATGACCCTATGAAAAGAAAGATGGGCGAAGACCTAGATTGACAGTTATACTGAAACAGTGAATATTAATTTATAGGATATTAAAGAAGAACTGATGGACAGACAGGTCTGGTATGCAGCAGTCCTCAAGGTCATGAAGAGTTGGACTCTCAAGAACTATACTTTTCAAATTCTTCTGATAGTTGCTTTGAAGGCTAGAAAATTAGTAATAGGCTGTATCTGTGAATTATAAAGTGGTAAAGCAATCTCCCTGAAATAAATTGACACATCCTTTAAAATTAGATGAGCTATAGAATATGCTTTTCTGCCTTTTACTTTCTTTACTGATGGGGCAATATGATCTGACCAGTTGTTGTACAACAAACTTTAAGCCATTTTTGCCAGCTGTCATGATATAACTATTTTTTTTTGTATAGACCATCTTGAAAAACTTCTGTATTTTTACTGATCTTTGTGATTAATACATTGTTATTACTAAAACAAGCAAATAAATAAATATGCCACCCAGTTTGCAATTATCAGAATAGAACAGTAAAAAAAAATTAGCCCAATACAAAGCCCTTTCAGCAGCTTGGTATCCCCACACCTTGACTTGTGCCCCTGGCTTAACTAGTGTTTCTCTGCCTTTGCATATAACTTGTTTATCGTACCTCTTTCCAAAGACTTTGATTACAATAACATGGACTATGCCTGCAATTAGTCAACTAAGAACGGCTCTATTCCAGTAACCAAAATTAAATAAATAAATAACATACAAAAAAAATAAGAGGATGAGTGGACTTCTGAGCAGAACAACTGCACTTAGAAGTAACCTTGGAGAAGTACCATGATCCTATCAAGGATGTGCTTCAGAGCGTAGGCTAACAGTACAAGACACTGGCCCAGAAGTTGATTGTCTGTGTAGAAGTATATGAAGGTCATTATTAGCAGACTAAAGGTATTTTTTTAGGTTATGATGGAGCAACGGTACCACTACCACCACTAGGGGAAGGTATGATATCACTGCCACCAATGTTATGGGGATGATTAAATTATTGCCACCAACTGTACACCCAGATAACAAGATGCCACCTGCTGTGACGTCAAGACAGCTGACATTGATGGGGTTTGAATTCCATCACTGCCAACCGAGGGTGAAGTAATGGGAAGAAGGTAGACACAAGTCTCTTTCAATAATTAAGTAACAAAATACAACCTGGCTCCAAGAGCATAAAGAAAATATGCACTGTTATCTAGTGTACGGATTTCCAGCATCCAAACCTAGACTGGCCTGTGCATAGGACACCTACAGGGATGGTTCTTTGGCCAAGCACCACCAGGCCACTTTCTCACCAGCAATGTCTGCCACTGCCTCTACAGCTAAGGAAACTGCCTTTCAAAAATTATTTTTCTTATTTAACCTTTGTTGACTAGGTTAGTCTTTCAAGGCTAGAGGCCTCATTTCAGGGGAGGTCCAGATGGTATTCACACTTCTAGGAGAAATACAGCCAGGACATTGAGATATTCACTTTTCAATATATCATGGAATCTTTTACATTAGCCTGAGCTACTATCAACTCAAGTAGATGGGGCCTCAGTTTAATATCTAATTCAAAGGACAGCACACTCAGAAGTGTAGCACCCCCTAATGCTGCACTGCAATGTCAGCAATTTGAAAATTAATTAACTTACCTAGAAAAGAAATAGATACAACCCATAGCCTTCTGGTCTTTCAGTACCAAAGGCAAGTGCACTACCTGTTGAGCAACTGAGACTGACAATATATATACGGGTCCACTATGTAATCCTGAAATACTGCAATCCCGAATTTCAGTATTTCGAAATGACATAGCCAAAAATACAACTACAATACAAAATCCCGAAACCCCATAACCGTGAAATTTAAAATCCCAAACGGACTCTACACATACAGCACACACATGCACACAACTTCCCCCCACAATCAAATATATGATCCTACACTACAGATAAGCAGAGGGCAAGCCCCCCTTGCACCCCCCCCACCCCCCCTACTTAAATATTCTAACTCTGAGATTGCACAGACACACAAAGGAAACTCACACCCACACATTTTACAGTCCCTCACACACATACACATCACAGTCACAACACACACACACTAAAGCCCCTAACGAACACACTTACACATATATACTTAACTAAACTTCCACCCATCCATTCACACTGCACCAGCAGAAGCGCTAATTCAACAACTCCGAGCTTCAGGAGTTTGAATTTCGTGCTTCTGAGGGTTTTGGAATATTGTGTTTTCGACTATGTAATTTCGAAATACTGAAATTCGGGATTTCAGTATTTTGGGATTACATAGTGGACCCATTTATATATATATAAAATATTGTAATATGTATATTTCCAAACACAATATTTCTTTTAAATGTGCAAACAGGAATGAAGTCTATTTTCAAAAATGGCAACTCCTTAAATAATATTTTTGTAAAACTACTGCCCAACTAATAGCAGACACTTGAACTGTCATTTCACTTCTTACGTAGTATTAAATATTGTCCTCTTCCCCACAGACCAAGTCCCTTGCTAATATTCATAGTCTAAGGCAATAAGAGTGGATGAAGAGAGAGGGACCACTACATATTCAAATCAGATAGAATCCCACATCATCCACAGAACACGGCTCTAATTAAACATTCATAGTGTACAGCATGCACACACACACACACACACACACACACACACACACACACACACACACACACACACACACACACACACACACACACACACACACACACACACACACTGTTCCCTTTGTTCTTGTATACTGGCACTACAATGCTTATACTCCAGTCATCTGAGATGTGTCTTTCTCTCCATACTGATATTAATACCGTCAGAAGACATTTCTCCCCTAACTCACCCAACATCTTTATCTTATCTAACATTACCTCATCTGAACCCAGTGCTTTCCCTGACTTTCATTTTCCTTACTGCTGTTCTTACTTCTTCTAAGGTGGGCTCTTCTTCTTTCATCGTAGGCTGTGTCTGGTGCAGTACAGCTTTTGTGGGGTTTTCTTCATTCAGAAGCTACTGGAAGTACCCCTTCAATCTTCCTTTCTTGGTCGGTGGATTAGTGAGCAGGTTGTTGCTGGCATCCCTTATGAAGGGTGTCTGATCTTCTTTATCTTTCTGCCTTTGCCTTGTAACCTGATATAGTTTCTTTGTGACATCTGCTGAGTCAATTTCCAGAAGGTATAGCTCCTCTGATGCCTTGTTATTCATGACTGTGACTGCTGTCTTAGCCTTTTTGTTAGCCAACCAGCATTCCTTCTTAGCCCAGTCCATCTCTATCTCCAATATTTTCCTGCACTCCTGTTTTCTTTTAATCACTTCCTGGAGTTCGGCACTCCACCACCAGCTTTCATTATGTACTTTATTTCCAAACCTAGCTCAGTCATATATATGTTCTGTAGTCTTCACACAATATGTTTTGAGACACTGCCATTCTTCTTTGACTCTACTTATTTCTTCTTCTTCCTGAGGTGATGCACCCTTGAGTGTTTCCTTGAATTTGAACTTCCTCTCCTCACCCTAGAGAATGCTGATGTCTGTTCGGTCACTGAGACATGGTTTAAAGCTGTGGAGGGCACACTAGCAGTGTAAGGTTATAATGCTTTCCACACATTTCGACCAGGTACTACACAACCAGGGAGTAAAGGTGGAGATGTCTCAGTTAACATCAAAAATAAATATACCTCAAGTCTGGTCAAACAGAAAGAGGCACTTGAGCTTCTCCACATTCAAATCACCATAGCCAAAATCCCATAACACTTCCTTACAAGCTGTAGGTCCCCCTCTATAACCCAGGAAACCCATAACGCATATTTAAGCTTAGTGGAAACACTCACCATCCAACCCAATACCATATTCATGGGCGACTTGAATTACCCTACTATTAACTGGAAATCATATACAACACCAAATGCGCAGGCACAGAGATTCATGGATTTTGTAAACACAAAACTCCCTGGACCAGATTGTCAATATGTCAACCAGGGCTGCAAACATAATGGGTATGGTCCTCACTAATATGGAAAAGTGTTGCATACCCATAGTGTAATACTCTCTCTCTGGTAAGGTCAGACCACAAAATGGTATCCTTTGAAGTAAAAATAAAACCCAGAACTCTAACTAACCCTGGAATGTTGAAGAACTAATCTAAGGCTAAGTTCATACTATTAACTGATAACCTGGCAAAATATGAAGACTACATAAACCATAAGAAACCTAATTCCTATGCAGAGCTGTTCACAGAAACCCTATATAAGTATATTAATAGTTGCGCAGTAGTAGCTGTACCCACTGGGAGTAAGCATAGACCTAACTCAAAAAACAACCCACCTAGCTGGAATCACAACTTCGATAGGCTGTATAACAGAAGGGAGAAAATCAAAAATTAGGAAGTGTAGCAACCAGCAAGATAAAAGCACTCTCATCAAATTAAACAAACAACTCAGAGGACAAATTAATTTTACCAAAGACAAATTTAAGGTAAATTTGGCCTCCAAGGACAAGCACAAATTATTCTTTAGCTATGTCACAAATACAAAGGCAATAAGCAGTTGTGTGTAGAACTCATTGTTAATGGAGCCTCCTATACTGATCCAGAAGATATAATAAACCTATTGACAGACAAATTCAGCTCTAGTATTACCAGTCTATCCCCCTCACCCCCCTCAGGAAATACTATCAAATATAACCCCCCCTACTATCACTAGAGAAAAGGTCCTCAATACTGTCTCTAAAGCCACAAACCCTCCATTGATGGGCCTAGACAATATCCCCTGATGCCTTCTCCCCCTTCCTTTCCTATTTCTCCTTGCCCGAGACAATTATTAAACTCTGAACTAGTATTTGTGCACAATCAACAATGACTCAGTGCACTCTACTGTCTCTTTAGTGTGTTTTTATTTTGCTATAAAAGTGTTCCTGTAAGCAAATAGACATGTATGTAACAGTGACGTCAGCAGTTTGAACACCAGTCTGTGGGCTATATTTTTATGTGAATTATAACTATTATGGCAGCCTAAAACAAAGAACTTTGTCCACTATAATAGCTTCATTTTCTTAAAGCACAGCAGTCCCACTGGTACTTTCTTCTTTAACTGTGCTCGATTCATTGTTTTTAGTAGTCCACTGTCTCCCTTCCTTATGTTTATTTCGCTTCTTGTGTAACCACTTTGAGTTCTGAGCTAGTAATTTTTCACAGCTGCAGTATTGTATTCTGGCTTACTTTTTCTCATTGTTTCCTGAACTGTATGGGTTGGGGGTGGCCTTTGCACTTTGCATTTCAATGTCTATAGAAACCTCCTTACATTATACAGTTGTTTAAAAGTCAAGAGCAATTTATTACTGTTAGCACCATTATTCAGGTCAAAGTGATATTGGACTAACTCTATTACTAAAACTGTGTCCTACAGCAACAAAATCAAGACTTTCATCTGCTATCTCAGAGGCCTTTTAAACTGCATCTTTTCTTTTACGTCTGTCTCTCAGCAGATTTGTTGCTGTTTAAGTTAAGTAACGTTTTTTTTTTCTGTCTGCCAAGTTTTCAACCCGCTTTGTTCATCCTCGCTAATGCTCCGGCACACTCTGCTCACCTACCCTACCCCTAATTCCCACCAACCCCCTCATAGTCTACATTTATACCTCCATAGCCCCACCCACATATTCTGCAAACCAATACTATCAGTTCCCTCCAGAAGAAAACAATCAATGGAATTGCTTCCAATAGTAACACCCACTCTTGTTTACCACCCAGTACTCTCTCTCAAACTCTCTGAATCCTTACCCCTATCAAATTTCATCTCTGCAACCAACCCACTACCCTCGTAGCATTTTCTAATCCATATATACAACAAAGATAAAACCAAAGTTAAATAAGATGCTCATAACTCACATTATTTTCTATTCCTCCTCATTCTAGCCTTCATCATCAAATCTACCTCCTTCTAATACTTAGGACTTCAACCAATCCTCACAAAAAGTATCAACATCTATCCAGCCTCCCTTTCATCATAGCACCCTATCTCTACTAACAAACCATATCTGATACCATGTCTGATTTATCTATGAATATCCCTAAACTAAGTTATGATTAAATGCCAAACCAAGACCAAAATATAACTGGCTACACTCTTCCTCTGTAAAATAACAATTAAAAAAATTAGCGGAGATATCCACCCCAGCCTACGTCACACTGTTCATAAAACCATCACTTCCAGACCCAAATAAACCAGTCACCTAATACGTCTTAGCAAAAAAAAACAGACTCCAAACTTACCTTTCTAAATATGAACCTAAGTATGTGCAATAAAATCCATGACATACATGCCTACCTTGCCACATACACTCCTGATGTAGTCATAGCTACTGAAACCTGGTTAAAGAAATAAACGATAATGAGATCACCCTCAGGCATGACAGAGAAAACAAGCATGCAGGTGGTGTAGCAATCATCTATAAAAATTCCCTAACCATCACCTTACTTCCACAGGAAATACTCACATTTAACAATGCTGAACTTCTAATAACACTCCTAAAAATCAACAATAGGAAACCTATATGTTTAATAGCAATTTATGTACCACCAGGGAATAACACAGATACTGCTGAAAGCATCCTGTACTAGATATCCCAACACATTAACAATGAGACTATAATACTTGGAGACTTAAATATAGACTGGTAACTCATAAATTCCACTACCCCCACTGAATCCATAAACTTGTTCAACTTCAGACAATTAATAACCATACCTACTAGAATCAATACAACTTAGGGAGACACTCAACATTAGACAAGGTTCTTACAAAAAAACTAGATAAATTGACAAAAGCAGGCCGTCTCTCAGATAGAATAATTTACCACGTACAAACATATGCTATTAGAACTCACCATAACCTAGATAAACATATTATTGATAATCAAATATGAAAGACAACCAATTTCTGCAAATAATTTCAATGAAACACTAAAATAATATAACTGGAATGTGCTTAGAACAATCCCACTAGATACTGCTGTAGAACATTTTAATAACATATTCTTATAGACCTTAAATACGCCAGCACCAGTACGTAATAAAAAAGTAAAGTCCAACCACACACCATGGATAACAAAAGAAACAAAACACTCATGACAAAAAGGGGATAAACCCTGGAAAATTGGTATAAACATAGAACTCAAAATGCCTTCCAGCAATTTAAACATCTTAGAAACCTTGAAAAACTGCATGTCAAACAGGATACACAAAGATATTATACCAACTAACAAGGCAAACATAAAAACAACCAAAATGTTTTGGTCATCACTAAATAAACTACTCTACCCTAGTAAGACCACCACCCCCTCTCCAAAAACAAACAATACGACAAACTCTATCCTCACACAGTTTAATGCCTACTTTATACAGTCATTATCTCTCTCTTAGACTCTAATACATCTGCCCCCTCTCTCTACCCCTATCCAATCAAAACCACCCACAGTCTTCACTTTTATTCCAGTGCCTATCTCATTCATAAAGAAGTTGATCCTTAAACTAAAAACTACTTCCATAGCTGTAAACCAGCTACCATCAGACTACCTAAAACTTGCGGCAGAAGTCATGGCCTTCCCTGTGTCTATACTAATTAATAAGTCTATAGCAAAAAGATACATCCTATTACTGTGGAAAAACTCCTACATCATTCCAGTATACAAAGGTGGTACAGCTACATAGTTTAATAAATACAGACCAATAGCAATCCTCTCCCCCTGTCCAAAATATTAGAAAAATGCATCCATATACAGCTGATGCAATACCTAACCTCAAATAACTTGCTCTCAGAAACACAGCATGGCTTTAGGCCCAAGCACATCACCACTACTGCTGTACTACATTTTACCAATATAGAAACGATGGTGTGCTTGTGTCCACCATGTTCTTAGACTTGTCATAGGCATTTGATACTGTCTCGCACTAGCAACTGCTCATTCAACTCCCCTCAATAAGACTTTCACAGTACTCCTTGTTGTGGTTTCTGAGTTACCTATCTGGAAGGCAACAAGCTGTTAAATGGCAACAAAACTACTCAACAAGTTACTACAGGTGTTCCTCAGGGCTCTATCCTCGGTCCTGTCCTATTCAATGTATTTATTAGTGACCTCCACTTATCATGCTAGTTTCGTTCAATATGCATATGACTCAAAATTAATATGCGCAGCCTAAACAATAGATAAGCTCCAAGACATTACCCAAAAATCTTTCTCCATTACAGAAACTTGGCTCAAAGAATTAAACCTCCTACTCAACCCCAAGAAAACTAAGTTAATGATTTTTACCTCAAAAAGTTGACAAAATCAAAAGCAGTTTGTTTACCATAAAGTCAGTAAATAATACTGTCATTGAAACTGTAACTCACAGTAAACTTCTAGGCATTACAATAGATGACAGTCTCAAATATGACCAGCATATACTGCACACCATTAAATCTACTCACCAAAAACTAGGCTCCCTTTATAGGATCAATGGATTCCTTACAGGTACTACAAGAAAAAAAAACTCTAGCTGCCACTTTCTTATTGCCAGCTCTCTTATATGCCACAAGTATCCTAGCAAACTTAAACAATACTCAAACAAACTTGCTTCCTGTTAAAATAAAGTAGCTAAATTTGCCACCAGTCTCCCTCGTAGGACCCAACATTGTCATAGCTTAAAGCAATTAAATTGGCTTGAACTGCATAACTACCTAACATATGCTCAACTAACTACAGCACACAAACTCATTCAGCATCCAGAAAAATGCTCTGCACTACATAATGCATTACTGCCCTATTGTCGAGCAAGGGACCTGTACTCTAGTAACAAAATCTTATTACTTACAAATAAGTCAAATAACATTGCGGGAGACTCAATCGATTCCCAGTACATTGCTAAATTCTGGAATAGTATCCCCACACAAATTAAATTCTCCAACAATCTCAATAGTTTTGAACCGCTGCTTAAACAATATATTAACCAATCCTGGTCCTGCACATGCTCATCTCAAGGTTGAGACTGTGTTCACAGTATGATTCTCTCCAAATATTCTCCTTAAACAGAATACACTCAACCTCTCAATGAAACGACAAAACAATTTTTATACATAACTGCTGCCTATATAATCCACTAAGTTGTGTGTGGGCTTTCCCTTTAGTAACTTCCACCTCTGTCAAATCTTAGAATGTATACATGTAACTACTGTTTGTGTGCAAATGTAAATAGAAATGTAACTACTGTGTGTTTAACTGGAACTTAGTACAATGCAACATAAGCAAATGGAGCTTTTCTCCCTGGGCTTCTGCTGAAAATGGGTATTACCCAGTCAGACTTTCCCAGTAAACAAAGACAAATAAATAATACATTCTAAGTAACATGAAACATGACCTATCAAGATATCTGGAATTGCTATTTAACTGTTGCCTCCAAACAGGCTTCATGCTTCACAAATGTGGAACAGCAACAGTCATTCCTCTGCACAAAAGTGGGCCATCTACATACCCTGGGAACTACAGACCCATAAGGATCACCAGTTTTGTATGCACAGCCATGTAAAGAAGTATCATGGAAATTATCACTAATGATCTAGAAAACCTCAAGACACTGGACCCAACCCAATTTGGTTTTGTCAAGGACGGATCATGCCTAATCAGCCTGGAGAACTTCTTTAATGAGGCAAAACAGTTCACACTGCTTACCTTGACCTGGCCATGGCATTTGACACAATGCAACACTCAGGCATTGTTCACAAACTCACGAGATTAGGTATAAATTCTTATGTCACCCAGTGGATATCCAGCTAGCTCACAGACAGGACCCAGAAAGTTAGAAATGGAGATTCCACCTCTACAAAGAAGCCGGTCAAAAGTGGACTCCCTCAGGGATCAGTCTTGAGACCACTCATTTTGGCATTTACTTCTCTAAAGTCAAGGCCAATGTCAAGGGCCTCTTGCTGACTAAATTTGAAGATGATTGCAAATTAGGAGTAGCCATAGAACCCCTCACCAACACTAATGTTCTCCAGGATGGGTTGGCATGGATAAATACCTTGTGTCAGGGCCATGGACTAAAACTAAATCCCAAAAAATGCATAATAGTAACCTTCAGGAAGTCATCCACCCCTGGTAATGATCATACTGAAAACACACCCGTAAGGGTCAACTCAGTAGTTAGGGACTTTGGTACACACATAGACAGTAATCTAGCCTTTGACCATCACACATCTATAATAGTGAAGAAATCATTCTATGTTGTGCAACTTGTGACATTCCCCACTCTGAGCCAGTAATCAAGGAGCCTAAATCCTCACCACTGACACTGGAGAGGGACTTCACTTGGAACAAAAATGGAAGCAGCCCACATTTCCAGATGAAGCTTATTGCATCTAGAACAATCTCCCTTAGGAGCACACAGGGAACACACTCAGTCCAGGGGCTGGTTTTCCCCCTCTCTCCAGATCCCCAGTAAGACTCCCTACTGGCACAGGTATAGAGTTGGGTCCTCAGCTGAGTGTCCTCAATTACAGACAAAGGCATCAAAGGAGCTCTGACCTTCTCTCCTGACTTGTGTACTTTTTGGCACTGCTCACAGGTCCTGCAATACCCTGTTACATCCCTTGCAATCCCAGACCAATAAACGTTCTGCATAATAAGTCTCTTGGTATCCTTTAGGCCCATATGTCCTGCAAAAGAAATGTCATGGGCTATGACTAGAAGTGCCAGATGGTAGGCTCTAGGCACTATCAACTGCTGTACTACCTCACAGTCTAGCCCTTCCTCAGGAGTCCACTCTGTATACAGTAACCCTTTGTTCTAGTATACAGACTCCCCTTTTCTTTGAGAATCAGGAACCTCCCTCAAGCCTCTTAGTGTAGAATCCAACAGCTGAGCCTGTCTCAACTCTTTGTGACAGTTCCCAGCTCCACTTCCACAGGAAGTCTGTTATCCTCACTGTCAGCTTGGGTACTATGACTCACCTCTGTCTCTGCAGTCACTCTGTCCAAGGGAACATCAGTGCCTACAAGCATCTGTGTCTCACCTTCATGCTTACTGCTGCAGAGTAACCACCTCACCAGCTCTCGCTTCCGGTATTGGATCTGTCTGGGTCTCTTCCAGAATACCAGACCCTCATGCCTTTCTCCAAGCCTGACTGCATGTAAGTTTATGCACATAAGGTACTGCATTATCAAAATAATTCCCTATCAAGACATCTGCAGGAATATCCTCAAACAAACCTACTTGCTTACTTCCTTTACTACCCTCCCAGTCAAGGTGAACATTGGCCAAAGGCATTTGGAATTGGGTCCCTCCTAAAGCTCCGACTGGAGTGGACTGCCCAAGCAAGTACTGTTCCTCTTTAACCACTGCAGTCTTCACAGTGGTAATGTCAGAGGCTGTATCTCTTAGCAGTGACCTGTTTTCCATTCACTAAGTTTTATTTATTTATTTATTTACATTTGTTTACCAGGTAATGTCCACTGGACAAAAATTCCTTTTTCAGTGGAGACCTGGAGAGAAAAGTTACAATGAACATAGTAATACAATAGCATAAAAGGAGTCAGGTATACAATGAGATACAGGCATTATAAAATAAGACAGTAAAAACATAGTACATAGCCTAAAAGACATAGTTAATAGCATACAATATAATAAATCATTAAGATAGGATACAAACTCTGACAATAGTTTGGTACCCCTGTTGTCTCCAGACAACTTTCCATTGGCATATTGTTATTCCCACTTGCTGGCTCCTCCACCTTTTATTCCTCACCTTGCCCCTGTGGAAATCTATATGATACATGGCCCCACTGGTTACATTTAAAACATTTAACCCTTGATCCTGGCCGTGTACCTGAACTAGGGACTTCTGCTTTTACTGGTGGACTTCGTCAGGGTGGTTTAGGCTGCCCACCATGGGTTTCCT
The DNA here is from genome assembly GCF_019279795.1 of Protopterus annectens. NCBI lineage: Eukaryota > Metazoa > Chordata > Ceratodontiformes > Protopteridae > Protopterus > Protopterus annectens. The sequence continues at coordinate 576,740,317 of NC_056751.1, read as the reverse complement.
TATATCCATGTGAGGCACTGGGTATCCCTTTCCTGTGCAGTGATGCCCTGCTTGCTAAGCAGAGATCCCTTTTATTCCCCAGCTCATCTGCAGAGTTACATTCTCGGTCTGCCAACCAGATTCTCATGTCCTCAGGCAAAGTGCTAAGGACATGTTCCCTCACCAAAAGGTCTGCTGGCCCTTTAAAAGTACTGACCTGACATCCACTCCCCCACCTATGAAACTAAGTGCTTAACTCAGCAATATAATCATACACACTTTCATTTGCCTTGCGTCTATGCTCATGAAACTTTTTTTTTCGTAAGCTTTAGGTGTTAACTTAAAACATTCAAGTAAACATTTCTTTACTTTATTATAGTTCAAACAATCAATATCAGACAATTTAGAAACAGCAGTTACAGCTTTACCATGGAGTACAGGGGGTCAGGAACCATACCCAGAGCCTTTGGTCAACATTATACTGTTTACATACTCTTTCAAATATATGAATAAAACTATCAAAATTATCACCCTCTGTAAATTGTGGAAGAAATGTACTGACCTTTATTGCGTCTGGGGTTTGGTTATTCCCTTCCCCATTACCTCCATGATCCTTGCAAAGAGTCAGCATCTCCCTCTCATGTTGATGCTGCTTCTTATTTTCTTCAGCCTCCAAACATTGCATTCTCTTGGCTGATTCTAATTCCAAATGTTTGGCCTCCAATTCAAGTCTCTCTAACTCCAGATGGATTTTTAAGTCCATTGAGGAAAAGGTGAACTGTCCTGTTTCTGAGAGCTGCAAATTCCCATCACCAGACTGGTTATCCTCCTGGTTGCTGGCCTGGGCTACATCTGCAATTAAGGCTGAAATCATTTCCTCTTTAGTTAGGTTGGCATGTACCAGTCCTTTGGCTTCACACACCTTAGCCAACTGGTCCTTTATCAGCTTGCCATAATCCTCTGCTGATATATTTGCCTGCTTTCCATGACTAAACTAAACTAACAAAAAAAAATGTTGTGATAATGAAACTCTGAATGTTTACATTGTGGCTTCTGAGAGGACACACCTTTAGTGACAACTGCCCTCCAGGCTACATAAGTTCAATTAATATCCACACCACTGCTCACCAATATGTCTCCACTCTGTGCCAGTAATCAAGGAGCCTGAATCCTCACCACTGACACTGGAGAAGGACATTCACTTGGAACAGAAATGGATACACCCAGTATTTCCAGATGCAGCTCTCTGCATCAAGCACAATTTCCCTTAAGAGCGCATAGGGAAAACAGTCTGGGGGCTGGTTTTCCCTCTCTCTCCCAATCCCTGGTAAGACTACCCATTGGCACAGCTACAGAGATGAGTCCTCAGTTGAACATCCAAGCCAAGTCCTTCACCACTCTCTCTTTGAAACCACTGCTTTATGTCCATGCTCCTAGCAGCTGACACACACACTCTTGGAGATTTGATTTTCACACACACACCTGGGAAAAGCTGGCATAGATTTATTAGCTATGCCCCCTTCTGCTCAGAATATAAGGTAGTTATGCTGCCACCAGACACCCCAAAGTCAGCTACTCTAAGGCTCTTTCAAGGGTGCCCAGTTATACTGAAATTAATATTAATACAAATTATAGTGTTTGGCCAATGCGGTAAGGCTTTCAGGAGTGGTCACAGTGTCACCAAATAGATATAAGTCCTCCCAAAGTTTAAAATATTTTCTAAAGGACCAGCCACAATGGGAAGTTTAAATATATTTAATAATAAATAATAAAAGAATATGAAAATACTAAACACCTATTTACAATAAACACCAGAGTTTCAATCACAAGAAATATTAAAATAATACAGATGAAGAGATTCACACAGGTACAAAAAAAGTACTTAACTAATCTCACTATATTTTCCTGACTGATCTAAAGAATTACTATTCCCTGGTTCACTTACTAGAGCAAGACAAGATGAAGTAGGTCCGGTGTTCTTCCTTGTCAGGTTACAAAAACAGACTGCTCTGAGATTTCAGTCTCACCTAGTATTAAAACATCATTTTTAGTGATGGATTACAGACTGACACCATGTACATCTGGTGATCTGACTTCTGGTTCTCATGCTACACCCTTGGCTAGAAGCAGTCAGGATTTAGCACATAGTGTCAATAATACACACACACACACACACACACACACACACACACACACACACACACACACACACACACACACACACACACACACACACACACACACACACACACAGCTTGCTGAGATCTGTTGCAGCTTCTGGAAGTAATGAAACCATAAAACATGTCCAGGAGCTAAAAAAAGCATTCTCTGTCACAGACATTTTGTCTCTGGCTGCAGTCAGAACTATACTTATTATTTTTCAAAGTTAGCTGGACTGTAATTAACCTTTTCTCTTCCAGTATCCTCTCTTAAGACATATACATTTAATCAGTTACAATACAGTCAGGACCCACTATTGGCACATTTTTCAACACAAGCATCCATACAAATCAGTTTGATATACAAATGACATGTAATTCTTTACAAAATTCCAGCTAGATGTGCTGGCATATGTTTCACATAAACTGCCCTACTTCAAAACATCAAAAACTCATAACATTGAGACCATAACATCGAAAATTCAAAATATCTAAAACTCATAACATCGAAACCTCAAAACACTGAAGCTTTGCATCACAACATCAAAAACTACAAACCACATATAAATAACACCCCCTCGACCTATAACAACACTGAATGAACAAACACATATTTTTTACTAAATTTCTGCAAGGGGCAAGCCCCCCATCACCCCCCCCCCGTAAATTATATATACCAACTCTGAGATCACACTACAGTGGAAAAAAGTTAATTTCCTAACCCCACTGTATCGCGATCACAATAAAGAATATACACATAATGTTTAAATCACTTACCTGTATGGCCTAAAAACATGTACACAGTGGCAAAATAAACACTATAAAAATACTATAAATTCCTACACTATATAAATAATAACTATATAAATAAAAACTGCAACATCTTATAGTGATACCACAAGATTAGCAGAATAAACTATAACATTTACGTGTTTGATGATATACTAGTTGAGGTTATACATTTTCAATATTATGAAATTCGATGTTATGAGTTTTAGATGTAATAATCCTCAGCTCATGTTTGGCAGGCAGATTGGTTTTACATCCCACTTTCGCTTAACAAAGCTATCCCTGAGTGGGCAACTAGATGCAGGCCAACCAGTAACTTATTCACCCGGGGGTGCTGGGCTTTGTGACAGGCACATTCTTGCCAGTAGAGGAATATAGACCCCTTCAGCCATTAGCATGGGTCCCTGGTGTAGGTCAGGGCCCACAACCCACTTGTCACTAGCAAATATTAATGTCCATTTTTGTCAACATTAGTCAACAGGACCAAATCACCTAGAGGCAATTTTCACACTGTTGAGTGTCTAGCACTGACACAGAGTAAAGTATGCAATCCATGTTCTCCTATCTAGAGGATACTCAAAGCCTAAAGTGGCTGGTCTACGCAACTCTTTCCCCAAATTGGCACCACTTAGAGTCTTTGCTGCTGCCCATGACTCCATTCAATTTTTGGTGTGTACTGTTGCCATACCTCTCAAGTTTGAAATGAATGTACCCAGCATGGTTTTCCGAAGTGGGAGGAGTTCTAGAGAGACACGGAGAGAGCATGCAAATGCAACATAGGTATTGACTGGAGATCAGGATCAAACTCTGTACCTTAGGAGACAATGACCTTAATCATAATGTCAACCATGTCACAGAAAGCAAACAGCCAAGCCACAGTGAAGACTTACTAACTCCTTCATAGCCATATCCCTCATCTCTCTACACATTCCCCTGTCTTAGCTAGTGGCAGTTGGATTCAGCACTCTCCTCCCTTCTCTGGTGGCAGTAGGGTTCAGCAGTCTCATTTACTTTCAGTAACACAGAACACATCTCTCTCTTTTTACTACACATCTTATACGGTGGCAGCAGATAGATCTGCTGGCACTGCCTATCAGCTCTCTCCTTTCTGATGCTTCAATATCGGTTTAGCTTACAGTAACAGACAGCAGATCAGTAATCCCCACTCCACTGCTCTACCAGGGCACTATTCCATTGCACTTCTCAGATATATATTTTCTTTCAAGTCTTTGTCAGCTTTTTAAGTCCACCCCAAACCCGATTAATAATCTTTCAACAATCTCATAAACATATACTAATCCCACCCTCAAGACCCATTACATTCTCCATGCTCATTCATCCTTCCTCTCTATTAAGCCACTGAAGTTCCAGTTAACTATACCAATCCTGTTGAATACCCCTCTTTTCATTTTCCTAAACTATTACTGCCTTCAGTAACACACCTCTATTATAACTTGAACCTATTACCTAATTCAGACAACAGTTGACAGCCCATAACACAACCCATATTGTGAACTGAAAATACTTATTTTCGTATTTTCTTGTGGTAGCCATTACACTGCACAGTCAGTGCCCTTTTATCCCTTCCCCGTGCTATGCAATTACACCCACAACATTTCCTTTACACTTATTTTATTTTATATAGCCTCATTAACATTCTTCATCCAAATATCTTCTTCCTCACTCTACTTGTCTCTCCCATCTCCTCCTGGCTCCTTTCAACCACTTTTTCTCACCCACCATGTTGCTTACTGTAACTATACTACATGTTTCTTACATATGGTCCCATTAGTACTTTCATTCTCACCCACTCTTCTTTCCGATTTCACCTTGAATTTCTTAACAACAATCTTATAGCCTGCTCTGTCAGAGATACTGGACGAGCAAATTGATGCAACTAAGAGAATGACTTTTTTTGAGCTATGATACAGAATGAGAATTGCCTAGTAAGGCCTTGCTGAGTCTAATTTTGTTGGCTGCCAAAAAAGTAATTACTAGAAAATCAAAGTCTAAACCAACTTTACTAGAAGTAGGGAATATAGTAACAGAGATAAAACAACTTGAATTGGGATCTTTAAAAAAAAATAGTAGAAGCAAATTACATAGGAAAAATGGTAATTGTGGGAATAATATATGCAGAGGAGGAATGAAGTTTAAAAGAAGGCAGGATTTGAATGAGCTATGTAATGCTTGAATGACAATGACTGGATAGATTCTAAGTGATTAGTAATGTGTGCAACTACAATTATGTCAGTATGGTTTGCGATGTATAATGTTTGCAACTAAAATTATGTTAGTATGGCTTGTTTTCATTTATATAAATGTATGATTGCTTATGTCATACATGATAATTTAATAAAAAATGTTTCTTGTTGGAGACCATGTGATTGAGTTTTTGAAAACTCAAAGTGTTTGAATGGAGATCGCGGTCCAGTGAGGATTGGGAACTTTACCCATTTCTTCATTGTAGTGTGATCTCAGAGTTGGTATATATAATTTGCAGGGGGGGGTGCATCGGGTTTTGCCCTCTTGCAAAAATGTAAAAAAAGGTAGATTTTAGTGGGTTTTTTGATGTTCAAGTTTTTGGAAACTCTATGTTATGTTCTCTTTGATATTTTATTTGAGTTTCCAAAATGTCAAATATCTGACATAAACCCATTTTGCTTGACCAAAAGCTAAACTTTCAAAATAATATCAGTACCACTAAATCAAAAGCCATCTCTTTACTTTTCTGGTCTAAAAAGATTGCACACTTCCTCCATCCTGCCCCCAGAGCAGTCATAAGCAAAGGGATTCTGAGGACACAAGTACAATATGGCCTCCCATTCACAACCAGTTCTTCCAAGACAAACTGCAGTTAACAATATCTACATTGTCAATTCCCTGGCCTCCCAAAAAACATCATTGCAATATACTTTAAAAAGCAAAATGGATTCCAGTTAAACAAAGATGTAGCCTGTTCCTAGCCACCTTCTCACTTATAAAACCTACAAACAGCCCCTTTATATCAGCAAATTAACTAAAATATATCCTACCTCCAACCAAACATCCAATCCAACCAAACCACCTCCTTACTTTTCTGTAGGAATAAACTTTACAGAGCTGACCACAGTTACTCAGCACTAGTCTCCTGTGTATGGAAATGCCTCTCAATAAAGATATAGTCACTCCTTTTCTGCCAAACCTTTCAAAAAATACAATTGAATCATGAAGATCCCTGTAAGTACTATATAATAGATAGCCTAACAAACACATTCCCCTCACTGTAGTTTCCCTTTCTTGTCACAATGTGCCTTGTTATTGTAATTATGAAGTCTTCTCCTAACCCTTCCTTTTCATTTTCCTCAGCTTCCTTTCACTTTACATTAGGTTTCCCTTTCCTTCTGCCTTTCATCCTCTAATTTTATATAATGTATATATGGTGAATATTTACTGTGTATGATGAATTTTGAATCAAATATGTTACTTATCTTAGGGTTGAAATGCTGATTTTTGTTGAAATAAATTAAATCAACATATAAATACCTGCTTAGCTCATCATTCTGCATTCTGAAAATTCAATCTGTATTTTTCATTTACTGGTAAAGAACTAAGGATCCCTGCACTTAAGTTACACAACAAGCCCAAAAGCCTATCAAAGTAATCAGTCCAAATCAGTTGATACAGCTGAATCTATTGCATTTGGTGGTATTAGGAATTATGTAGTTGAGTCATTTTTATTTGTTTTACTTGGATAATTTCAGTACCTTTAATGCTTTCTACTGAAAGTAGAGACTAACAAGGAAATGCAGAAAAGGGAATTGTATTGTCCATGTCTAATACTTTTTACTGCCAACATGGAAATGCAGAAACGGGTGCTATAATAACCATATGACTTTTTTTGATTGCCAATATATTGAAGCTGCACTAGTCAGACAGAATATTAGATAGTGATTTAATAGTATAAGTCTCCTTTTGTTAGTATACTTGGAGTTAAAATTTGGAGCATGCGTAAGTGATACGTATCTGTGTATACTGAATTGTGCTGTTGCATGGAACATGAACCTATGGGATAATGGCATTTACTTTTAACTGTAGCCTAACATGCTTTTTTTTTCGTGTTGGTACTAGTAAAGCAGCTTATCATGTCACAATGTCACTGTGGGATGCAACTTTCCAGTTTAAGGATCATCAATTTCTGATAAGGGGATCTCAGGAAATGCTACCCAATGCATAAATAACTGCAGAAGTGGTACACAAAATTAATCTTTATGAATTTCTAAGTTTACATGTGCCAAGCGGTAATTAAAAAAATTGCTTTTGGATTATTGAGTGTATGTTTGTCTTGTCTTGCATCTTGCTAAGAAAAGGCAGTTTCCATGTTCCCACTTGCTAAAAGATGCCCTAATGAGCTTCAGAGATATGACAACATACACTGTAATGTGTATTTTTAATATAAACAGATGAATTAATAAGTAAAATGAATACAACTGTGCAAATGTCTCAATGGAATTTCGTAGCTATATATCATTCCATAGTTGACTGGGGAGCTTATGTGTATAAGATGTAGCAAGATTTCTCAACATAAGTCAACTTCAGGAACAAGATAAAGATAAATATTTTCATTTATTTTAAGTAGTAAAAATTACTAAACATAAAGAACAAACTGAGCACTTAGTATTTCAAGACCTACAGACTGAAGTGGAGATTAAAACAGAGGTGAGTAAAAGTTCCGAATATAATTTGAAATTTTATTAGGTTATTAAAGACGGAGTACAAGAGGCTGATGATGTAGATTCATTAGTAAATGCATTACATGATGCAGATTTCATCAATTATGAATAACACCTTAATTGGTATTAAAAAAAATACATAACAGTAAAATTGATTAATTTGACTCAGACAGCAGGGAGACAGCCAGAAATAGATGAATGAAGGCTCTATGGGAAACACCTAACACCAGTGTGAACAGTGAAAAAGAAGTTTAATGTACGGCATCAGATAAGAACATTCAAATCACCTCTCCTCCTGAGATCCCCCCTTAGACAAAGGATCCCAGATTCTTGTGCAGATGGGGAGTTACCTATCATCAGTACAGAATGTATCACTGTTAACAGTCATAGTGGGTGTAGATTGAGTGAAATCAGGAGGGTTACTGAGAAACTTAGTTCCCCAAAGTAGATATGACATGGTGATCACTGCTGTGAGTGCCAATGCTACTGAAAAAAAAATTACCAAGCTTTGAGGGTAAAGTGAAGGGAAATTATAGCATTCAGTAAAACAGCATCTTTTAGGCTTGTGTTTTGTGGTGTTCTTCTTGCTCCATGCCAGAACAATGAGCTACTCAATGCAGCAATGCAGTTTATTGACATTATAAAACTAGAATATTTAAAGAATGCAGTAGGAACCTTGACTAAATGGGTGGAAGTGTGCCAATAAGGGATAAAATATATGCTGCATTTTAGTCACCAGGGAAATAAATTTCTCCTAAACAGAATCTCAGAGATGATTTATGCTTCTTTAGAAAAAAAAATGCCAGTGCATTTGGGGTGGAAGTGAGTGAGAGAGTGTGTGTCTGTGTTAAGGTTGTAGTATGGGTTGTGTAAGGTGAAGGGTTTAATGGTGTGTGCATGTGTTCTAGGGTTAGGAAAGATTATAGCTTCAGTGTATGTGTGTGTGTTTACATGTCAGGGTTAGGTGTGAGTGTCTATGGGTTAGGGTTATAGTTACGGTTAGCTAAGGGGAAAGATTTAGTGTTGTATGTGCATGTGTATGTGACTGTGGTGAGTGCCCAAGTTATTTTGTGGAGTAGTAGTGTTATGGAGAGGGTTTATCTAAGGTAAGATTCATCATTAGCATTAGGGTTAGCATGCATTACTAAGATTGAACAGGAGGGTGGTGCTCCCCCTTCATAACATGCGTTAACCCTAAACCTGCATCGTCCCAAACTCTAATGGTACACTGTACCTTAGAAAAAAACTTTTATTTTGTACTATCACTATTCAGACTAATTTGAGCTGAATATTTGCTATGGTTTGTTGAATGGAAACAAAAGTTTGATTTTTTTTTTTTTTATCTATAGGGTTTTCGGTAAAGGTGCCTTTGGTTTAATGAATGTTTGGCATGTTGTGGTTGATCACTTGTATATCAGACATTTATTAAGTCAAACATTCATACTGTAATCTAGAAAAGATGCCCAGTCAAATATTAGTGTTACTTCAGAAGATGTATCAATATGTGATCCTAACCCCTAGTCAACCTACTTATTAAAACAGTCACAAGGTTTTCTAATAAATGTATACAATCAGAACTTGATGAATTGTCATTCTGCCAAGCTGACTGTCCAAATATCTCTGATGAAGTGATTATATTTGTCCTTTAATATATTAAGTGCAATTCTGCTTCAGGACAAAATGGTTTAAATTGTTTCTCTGTTATTAATATTGCTGATTCTGATTACATATTTTCTGGTCTACATTCTTTGTACCAACAATGTCTTAAAAACAGGGTTTGTCACAGGTTTGTGGAAGGAAGCAATTGTCATTCTCATTGCAAAAAGTAGAACAGTAACAGCTAATAATTATTGTCCCATTAGTTTAACTTTTATGTTGGAAAATTGTTTTGAAAGGATACTGTGTGAACTAATGTCTAGTTCTTTGAAATTAGATATTGACATTTATTAGCATGGCTTTACTAAAGTACTCTCGTGCCTATCCAATCTGATTAGTTTTTATCAATGCCTATGGAAACCATTGACTCGGGATTGTCAGCAGATGCTATTTACCTTGATTTGACCAAAGCTTTTGACTTAGTGTCTCATGTTGAAGCAAAATGTAGCACGCAGAAAATTAATGCAAATGGTTATAACACCAGATAGGTAGCCAATTTCCTACCTAACTGGCTTCACAGTAGATAGTGTAGGGTTAAATAGGTGAAGAAATAGCGCAGGTTAAACTTGTTACAGTTGGGTTTCCCCAAGACTTGGTACTTGTACATGTTTTATTATCTTTATATCAGATTTTCCTACACTTTTTAATGCTAGAAAATCAAAAGTAATTCAGTTTGGAACTACCAACCAGGAGTATCTATATGCATTAAACAACATTGTGTTTGTGTGTGTTAGGGGGTTTGTTGGTTCCACTGTATGAACATAACCATAAAAAGTGAAATACATTTCTGTGGCTGTTACTTATGTATTTTTTTTCATTGATTCCATCAGTCAAACATCTGAGATGCATGTAGTCAATAAAGGGAATGTAACTGATGAACACATCTTAGCGTGTATGTGCATATGGGTGTTGTAATGGTCTGAGGTATATGCATCTAACAATAACATACTTGCATATATTTCTGGGGCTATTATATATTTGTTCGTCTATCTAATCACAGTGGGATATTTAAGGTGTACACAATAATTCAATAAAATGGGTGTAACTGGTTGCTACATCTAAGTGTGAATGTGTGTGTGATAGATTTCACTATATGCAGCTGATAGCAAAGAGCTCAGTTATATTACGTTGGTTCTTTTTTATGTATTTTTCATTCTGTGGATCATGATTGGACATAGATGTTTACAGTCAAAGTGGCTGTAATTGTTTGACAGATGTGTGTGCGCATATTCATGCACGTCTGTACAAGTGGTGAATGTGCACTTGTATCCATTGCTGGGTTCCACTCTATGCATCTGCCAGTAATGAGATGAAATACATGACTGTGACTATGAGTTACATAACTCATTTGATCACAATCAGAGATGTATGCAGTCTATAAAATGGCTGTAACTGATGGGCAAATGTTTAAGTACACGTTTGTGAGTCTGAGTGTGCAGGTATGTGTGTACATGTATATGTCTCCACATGCTGGGTTGTAATTGGCTGGACATATGCATCTGAAAGCATGTAGCTGCAATATATTATTACAGCTATTATTTTATGTATTTCTTCTTTTGTGTGATCACAGTCTGACATTTGAGCTATACACAGTTAGTGAAATAGCTGTAATTGTTGTGTATATCTGTGCATGTGTGTGTGTGTGTGTGCAGGACAGTAGCAGTTGGTTGTGCTCCGGCCTTCTGGCAGCAACAACCTGAATATATTACCATGGATATTTATACACATATATTTGTTTCACTAACTTAATCAGAATTTGATGTGTGAATTATACTCAGTCAGTAAACTGGTTGCAATTGCAGGCTGTATGTGTAATGGGGTAGTGGTAATGGATTCTACTGTATGCATCTGACAGCAAGTAGCTGAAATGTATTACTCTGCTTATTATTTATGTATTTATTTATTCAGTCATTTGATCACAATCTGACATCTGAGATGTATTCAATAAAGTGGCTGTAATTGGAGGATACATCTGTTTATGTCTGTATGTTGCCAGGGATTGTAATGGGTTGTGCTGTACTTATTTGACAGCAGTGACCAGAAATATATTACAAGTACAGAGGTACTTACTAGCCTAATGATTTGTGAGGATCTTCAGAAGCCTAGCATTGCATTCCCAATACATTTCTAGCCCTAGTATTTTTAGTATGATTAACTAAGAGACCCTTGAAGTATGAGAATAAATAACCCAGGAGCAAGCAGGCATGTGCATGTTATCCCTGCCCATAAGGGACAAGGGCATTAATCCAAGGGTGAACTTGTGGTTTTCCATCTATTCATCCAGATTATACTTGAATAGAGTAAGAGGCATATTTTGCTTTACATAGAGAGGAAGAGGATTCCAGAAAAGTATTCTCTGTGAAACATATCTATACCTTCAGCATGTTCTACTTAAGTTAAGATCTCTTGAGTGGGTGTTTATGCCTCTATTGGACTTGTGGAATTGTAATGCATCTTAAGGATGGGGTTGGTTCAGACTCTATAAACAAGGGAGATATTGCTCTTCAGTAGCCTGCAAGATACTGAGAACAGGGACATGACTTTGAGATGGTCAGTGTAGCTTTGGTGATTTAGGCCCTTGATTTTATTTGTGAAAAAGCATTGTAGTCAATCAGGCTGTGTCAGGTGTTTGAACAGGTGCATACTAAAGGGTGCATTATACTGAATGAATGGCCTAATGTGTGCAGAATACAGTTAAATGATCCCTTCCTTGGACCTGGCTGCTATACTCCTACTAATAAGCTGCACAATAAAAAGGGACTGCCTTACAAAATTGGATACATGAGGACTCATTGTACTGTTAATGTAATTTTCATTTTTTCATCAGTCAGACTTCTTGGTATATGCAGTGAATAAAGTGGGTGTAATTTTTGGCTCATCTCTGTGTTTGTCTTTCTGTTTGTATTTCAATAAGCATGGGCTGTAATGACTTCACTATGTGCCTCTAACAGAAACATGCTGAAATATATTTCCTTGGCTATTATTGATTCATTCACATTATCATAATCAGACATCTGCATTACAGAGAATCAGTAAAGTGGCTGCAATTAGTTGGCACATCTGTGGGTGTGTGCATGTAAATGAGTAGTAATGGGTTTCCCAAATATGCACATTACAGCAGTGATATGAACTGTCACTGTGATTATTGTTTATGTATTTGATCACAGTCAGACATCTAAGGTGTGCAAGGTCAAACAAGTCACTATCACTGCATGGCACATCTGCATGTGTGTGTATTTGGGAGTTTGCAGTGGTTTATACTGCATGCGACTGACAGCAACAAACAGAAATATATCAGCACAGTTATTATTTATACATTTTCTCATTCACAAGATGTACAAAGGCAGCAACGTCTACCCCAGTAATCAAATATAAGTAAATAAATGTGTCTATAATTTGTGAGAGCATCTATGTATGGGCTAGGAAGTGTATGCGTGTGTGTGAATGTGCTTGTGTTCACTTATTTTTAGATGCATGTATACTGAGGTGGTTGCAATGAGTCACAATGCATGCTCAAGGCCACAGCTATTGCATACTGGCTATTGTTTCTACATTTATCCTTTTATCAGGTCACAATCAGGAGTCTGAGGTGTACACAGTAAATAACATAGCTATAATTGGTTGAAATATGTGTGTCTGTGTGCTTGTGCTTCTAGATTGTGGGTTGTTATTGGTTGGTCTGTATGCATTTGAAAGCATATAGCTGCAATATATTATTGTGGCTATTTGTGCATTCTTCTGTTTGATCAGTCTGACATTTGAGGTGTACACAGTCTGTAATTGGTAAGTGTGTGTACATGGTGGGTAGCAGTGGACTGCACTCAATGTTTCTAGCAGTAACAACCTGAAACATATTATTACGACTATTTATGTATATATTCATTCATTTCAGCAGAATCTGATATAAGAGGAGAATACAGTAAGTAATGAGTTTGCAGCTGCAGGTTACATCCGAGTGTGTATGCATACATGCACACACGTGAGCAGTTGTAATATATTCCACTGTATGCATCTGCCAGCAAGTAGATGAAGCATATTACTGTGGCTGCTTATGTAGTCATTTATTTATTCATCTGATCACAATCTGACATCTGAGGTGTACACAGTCAGGAAAGTAGCTATAACTTATAAACATATTTTGTGCGTGTGTATGTAGAATGGTAGCAGTGGAATGCACTCTATCCTTCAGGCAGAAGCAAGCTGAAATATATTGACATGGCTATTATTTTTGTATATATACATTAATTCATTCATTTGATCAGAATCTGACATGTGAGGTGTGTTTATTTAGTAAATTAACTATAATTGAAGGGTACATCTATCTGTGTGACTGTGGCTGGGGATGGTTATGGGTTGTGTGTTATGTGCTTGAAAGCAGTGACAAGAAATATATTACTTGATATTGTTTATGTATTTTGCATTCTTTTTATCATAGTCAAATGAGGTGTGTACATTGAATAAAGTGGATGGAACTGTTGGTGCAGCTCTGACTCTCTTTTCCTGCCTCTGTTTCTGCATTTGCAGCATGGGCTGTTATGGTTTCACTGTATGCTTCTAACAGCAACATCCTTAAATATATTTATTTGGCTTTTATAGATACATTTGCTAATTCATCTGATCACAATCAGACATCTGAGGTCAGTAAAGTGGCTAATTGGCACATCTGTGTGTGCATGTGTACGTCAGAGGGAGAATAGTAACTGGTTTCCCTGTATGTATTTTATAGCAGTGAGCTGAAATACAACACTATGTTTTTAATTTATATATTTATTCATTCATTGGACCGGAGATCCGCTGTGGCGACCCCTAACCGGGAAAAGCCGAAAGAACATTCATTCAATTGATCACACTCAGACATCTAAGGTGAGCACAATCAAAGTCACTTTAGTTAGCTGGCACATTTGACTGTGCATGCATGGGAAAGTGTGTGTATTTGGGAGGTTACAGTGGTTTGCACTGTATGCAGCTGACAGGAAGGAATCAAAATATATTAGCATGGTTATTATGTATACGTTTATTGAATCATGGGATACAGACACTCTACAATTTCTACTGTGGTAAACATAAATAAGTAATTGTGGGAGAGTGTGTTTGTGAATGTCCTTATCTGCATGTGTGCATGTTTACACTTGTGTTACTGGAGTAACTGTAAAAGTTAATACTGTATGCCGCCTGACAGCAACTGACTACAGTATTGTATTTTGGCTATTGTTTCTGTATTATTAATTTGGTCACAGTTGGGAGTCTACTGTGTACACAGTAAATAATGCAGGTGTAACTGGTGGGCATGTGTGCACTTGTGTTTCCAGTAAGGTGCCAATGGCTTGCACTACATTTAACTGCAGCATTAAGCTGAATATATATTTATGTGGCTATTATTTTTCTTTCATTTGATCAAAGTCTGACATCTGAGGTATCAAAAGTCAAAGTGGTTGTACCTGGCAGGCACATCCGTATGTTTTGGGTTGCAATGGGTACACACTGTGTGTCTCCTAGTAATGACCTGAAATGTATTACTATGGTAATTTGTGCTGTTATTCTCTCATTTGATCACAGTCTGACATCTGAGTTGCATACAGTCAATAACATGGCTATAACTGGTAGACCCATCTGACTATGATTGTGTGTATGGTGTGTATATATAACATTGGTGCATAATGTGTGTTTCTGTATGGGGGTTGACGGGTTGCAGTGTGTGTGCATGTGTGTGGTAGCAATGAGCTAAAATATATTACTGTATTTATTCTTTTACCTGATAGCACTCAGCCATTTGGGGTGTACCCAGTCAGTTGATTGGCTGTATTCCTTGGGCACATCTATATGTGTGAAGGGGGGGTCTGAGAACTATGGGCTAAAATATATTACTGTGGTAATTAGTTATGTATTTACTCATTTGATAATCAGCCATCCCCAATCAACAGTGACTGGAATTAGTGAACATACTTTGTAAGTGTGTATGTATTACTGCAGCTATTAGGTATGTATTTAGTTACTCATTTGATAACATTCATCCATCTTAGGTGTACCCAGTCAATAAAGTGATTGCAATTAGCTGACACATCTGTGTGTGAAGTGTGGGGTTATGACAGTTTGCATCATATGCTTATGATGCAGGAGTGTTGAAATATTATTCTGGCTATTATTTGTGTGTGTTCACTCATTTACTCATAGACATATGAGGTATATGTAGTCAGTAAAGTAATGGACACAATTTTTGTGTGTGTATTTATATGTAAGATAATTCTCATGAGTTGCACTGTATGCATCTTGACAGCAGCTAGCTAACATTTTATTGTGGTTATTTCTGTATTTATTAATTCATTTGATCACAATCAGGCTTCTGATGTATATAAAGTGGCTGCAATTGGTGTGTGTGTGTGGGGGGGTGTGCTTATGCAAACACACACAGTCATGCATCTGAGGCATACACAGTAAATTTACTGCAATTGGTGTGAACAAGCTTCTGATGTATATAAAGTGGCTGCAACTGGTGTGTGTGTGTGTGTGTGTGTGTGTGTAGGGGGGTGCTTACGTGAACAGACACAGTCAAGCATCTGAGGCATACCCAATAAATTTGCTACAATTGGTGTGAACTGCTATGTATGTGCCTATCTGGTACTTATTAATACATCAGCACTGCTTCTCCAGTCTTTGCTGGCTTTGTACATAGTTCATAACATCTACAGGGTTCTGCTTTACTTAGCTTTATATGACATGGACCTCCACCAACTGCTTTACTTAGCTTTATATGACATGGACCTCCACCAACCATAATTGCTTGTACCATATATTCCTTCATGCACATTCTACCTTGTGGCTGCTGGAAATTCTGAGGATGCAGCTTGACACTGTTAATATTTATTTCTTTACTTACCTTTTAAGCTTCCTATCAAAAGCAATTCCACCACCATGCTGTATACTAAAATTAAAAGAACAGATGGAGTTTGCCCCATTGCTGCTCGGCTTCTGTGATGAGAACTTATGAAATAGCATAACAGAATACATTGGCATGTTCATGTGTTGTGTCATGTATTAGACAGTCTGACCCTTTTACAATGCTAGACCAGATTAGGGGGATGTTTTGGGTAATACTATACATCCAAGAGTTATAGTTCCATCAAACAGCATAGACAATAAGCTGCAGCAAACTCATGACTCCTCATAAAAATGCTTCTAAATCCTAGTTCATCAACAGTACAAGCAAAACTTTAGTTGATCGTGGTTGTTACTGTATGTAACCGCTTACCACCACAACTGTGTAATCTGTGCATAAATTCAAAGGTTTATAGGAGAATACTAGGCTAACAGCTTAAGAGACCTTACAAGCCTAGCCAATACAAACTGATTTTACCCAATATATGGCCCCTAGCTGTAAGAGGATGCTATGGGTTTGTGCCTATGTCTTAAGTACCTTACAAATTTCCACTGCCTATAAGGTACAAAGACACTACCCAAGATATGACTTTGTGGTTCCCCATCCATTATCCAAATGTGTTTGAAGAGGGACAGGGAAAGACTCTGCTTAACCTGAACAGGAAGTCTTTTCCAAAGAAGTGGCAATCTCTGAGACACATATCTGTCTCTCCAGCATATTTTGAGTTGTTAAGTTTAGATCCCTAGATTGGGTGACCCTTGTGCTGTTTGACTTGCAGATATGTAGCGGCTAGATTTGTGACTGCCTTGTAGATCAGGCATAGGTCATTCCTTAATAGTCAGTAGGAAACAGAGTAAAGGGACAGGGCTTTTAGTTTTCCACATAGGACAAGATGTTTACACCCTGTACTTTTCCTTGTGAGGAACGTATGAGATCTCTCCAACTGCTTTAAGTGCCTAGTCAAGTACATGCCAATTGTTGCATTGTACTCAGTTATTGGTCTAATGAGCGGGACTATAACTTCCTTGGATCTGGATGCCATACCTTTACTTACAGGTTGTGTCACATAGACAGACTTCCTCACCACTGTGGACACATGGCAGTCAAAGTTCAGGCTACTATCTGTGTACATAGATCTCTTACCTCTGCGTTTACTCTTAGGGGTGTGCTGTTGATGTCATCATTTGCAGGGAGATTTGACTTCCTAAAGGGTATGATAATGCATTTTTTTCACATTTAGTTTTAGGCCATGGTTCTAGTACCAATCATTTATCTGATCTAGACCCTCCTGAAGGTTGTCTACATCAATGGGGGATTCAGTGATTACCCTTACCTTGCAGTCATCAGCAAACTTTGTCATCCAGAGGCCTTCCACATTAGCCTTCACTTCAAAGTATATTATGCACAGGAGTGACCCCGGTACTGACCCCTGTGGAACACTGCTAGTAACTGGCCTCTTGCTGGCTATGGACTCACACACTTTAACCCCATGTCCTGTCTGCGAGCCAATTGGGAATCCATCTGATAAAGATTTATGCCCAGTTTTATGAGTTTATTTAGAATATCTGAGTGGGGAATTATGTCAAATGGCTTAGTTCTGTTGAGGTAGGTACTACATACTGTTTTACCCTCATCTGTGGCCTTAGTAACTTTCTCAAAGAAATCCACTAGATCAATAGGCATGATCTGCCCTTGACAAAGCCAGATTGGTTAGATCCAATGTTTTGAGGTTTCCTATGCCATTATTTATCAGGTCCATGCTTATTCTTTCCCTAGCCTTACATATAAGACTGGTCAAACCTATGGGTCTGTAATTTCCCAGGGCAGTAGATGGTCCTCCTTCATACAGCGGGATGACTGTTGCTGTCCTCCACTCTATCAGGACAAACCCAGTCTGGAGGCTGTGGTTAAACAGATATCCTAACGGGCCTGATAAGTCCTGATTTAAGCAGTTTAAGAGCCACCCTGGTATATCATCAGGCCCCATTGAAGCCATGTTTTTAGCTTTAGAGAGCACAATGACAACCTGTTCCTTGGTGATAATTGGCAGTACAGTGGTGGAGGGTATTTCTAGGGGGAGAACTGAGGGTGATGGAGGTGAAATTTGAACTGAATTTGTTGGCCAGATTTGCTGTTATCTTCTGGCTGACGATAGCTGATGCCATCTACAACCAATTCCAGACAATGTTGGGTGTTGCCCTTAAGACATAACTGAAAAATGCCTTAGGGTTATCTTTTGGAGGCCATTTTTACCTCAAAATATGCTTTCAGAGACTTGACTAGCTCCCTGATTTGCTTCTTTAGACTAATTAGGGACCGTTTGTTCTGCTGTACACATTCCTTCATAATTCACAACAGGATTTTCTTTCTTTTGTTGTACAACCTAATACCAGAGATCTACCAGGGTTTCTTGTTTTTGTTGTTTGACCTGTCTTTATATTGGTCTAGTACTGCCATTTCTATGGAATTGATTATATGGTCATACACGACTTTTGTGTATGCCTCTGCACAGATTTCTGTGTTTTCTGGATTTGTGGTAGAGTGGAAACTAGCTATGCTGTCCCTTACTGGGGGTAATTTGCCTTAGAGAAGTTCTTAAAGTTTTTGTGGTTAGATAGGGGGGACTAGTTTTACCTTTTCTTCACGGGAGACTGCTTTGTGATCTGATCTTAGCAATGATGGCATCAGACTGGGGGGGGGGGGTGCAGTGCTCTCCCATATGTGTGAGTACCAAATGTAATCTATTGGTTCCCCTAGTGGAAGTTCTACAGGGCATTTTGATTTACAAAGTCAAGAAATCCTTGGGCCTGCTTGTCAGTGGTTATGCATGCCTTCCAGTTAATGGAGGGATAGTTTCACTCACCATCCAGCCCAAAACCATACTCACGGGTGATTTATTCTAGTGACTTCAAGTATGATGTACGGATGTCCTGGTTCATGGTGGGGGACCTGTAGCTAGCAAGAATATGGTAATGAATTTTCCCAGAGATAGTTGGGCACAGAGTAGCTCAAACATGTCATATTGTTTGACCAGCCTTTATCTAGAGAAATACACCCCTGCTTTTTCATGTTCAGTGTGTGGTTGGAGCATATGAAAGGCATTATAGCCATGTACTGCCAGAGTGCTTTCTGTAGTTTTGAACCATGTTTCAGTAATTGTACAGGCATTAGCATTCTCCAGGTTGAAAAGAGCTTCTAGGGAGTGCAGTTTCTTGTTGAGACTCTTAGCGTTGAGCAGTAACACCTTTAGTTTGTCCTGAGTAGCCTTTATGTTGGAAGGTTTGTCTGTTTTGTGATGCCTAAAAAACACACTATAAGGATGGATAATGTTTTAGACAATATCCAAACGCCTAGAGGTGATAGGTGGAGACCAGCCTTGGCAAAGCAGCATGGCCTGTCAACCATGTCCTCCCAGGCTGACAAGTACTGGACCCCTTTGGAATGATGCCAGTAGCTAAACCCAATTGTTAAGGTTGATCATTTTGTGCTGGTACTGTGGAATCATCCTTGGAGACAGAATGCTGCTCAGTGCTAGGCTCATACCTGCCTGTGACACATTCTGAGAGCTCAATCATATCACTCCTCATATAGTCCAAGGAGATAAATCTCAGGTCATTCACAACACATGGACTATGACTGAATCATACTGGTAGTTAGGGGTAAGTGACCTGAGTGCTTGTGTGATCTTGGCCTCTGACAGGCAACTAACTGTAACCGTCTCCTTATTCAGCCTGCTAAGAGGAACATCAGTGTGTCTTACAATGGAGTCTCCTATGACTAAAATATCTGGGTTGTAGTGTTTCACCTTATGGGCCTGGTAGTTGGCACACAATGAGATGTGGCTTTATGTGTTGTGATGGGAATTGTCTTGTTTGTATGCATACAGAGTTTCTGAGGACTGCACCCGAGAGGCATTTCAGGTTTGGATAAGTTACACGTGAGCAACTCTGCATATGTGAGTCTGTGTGTGTCGTCCTTTGTGGGTATGGTGACTGACGTGTGATTCACTGACAACCTATTTGTTGCTTTTTGTGTCTGCATGTGAGTCTAGTCTCCAGTGACAATGTGCAACTACATTTCTCTCATAATGCATTTGTCTGTTCGAAAATTAAGTGGTTGTCAGTGTACATAAGGTAATTACTACATTACCTCAGGATGCCAATGTTCACCAAGCTGGATGTACAGATAGCAAGAAAGCACCCATCTATTTTTACAATTCCTAATGTGTACTTGCAAGGGATAGGAGTGGAGGGTGTTTGTAACTATACAAAGAAGAGTACTCACTTGATTTAATCTGCAGCTAACCTAACCAGGAATGCTGCCCAGTGCCCAAACCAAATGATCTCTGAGCATCGATAGTCTTGGGTGTTATAATAAGATAAGGAAGATGTAAATAGTCCTAACTAAATGCATAAATGCTGCTCACTGCATAAACTAGTTGCCCCATGAGTAATGTGGGACTGTGGTAGAGTTCTGAGGTAGTTTTCATAGGGAAATTTCAACTTCTGTTGATTGTGTATTTACAAGGCACCAGTAACCACCACTGCATGAAGAGCAGCTTCACAAAAACATGGGACTTGTACATGATCAGAAAAATGCAAGTTTTACACTAGCAATACCCTCTGCTTTAAGGCTAATCAGGTAAGCACACATTGAGCTTTTCACCAGCAATTCCCAGCTCAGATGAAATCAGCTCTTGCCTACCACAAGAGAGAAACTTTGACCCTCAATGAAAAATGATTGGTCTGGAGCCCATGTATTAAGGAACCACAAACAGATCCCTAAAACTAAGAAACAAGAGATACAATACATTTTAGCGCAGAAAAGCAAACCTTACGGCAGTTTGAAAATGCAACTTTAAACTTTAAAGAAGTGCAAAAAAACAAGAAATAGTAAATGTTCACTGTATTATGAAAATAAGCAATGCAAGTGCCTGTATTGCTTTGTTTTAGCTTTTCTTGAAATCCTACAATAGAATAGTGTGCGTATGCTGTACCTTTAAGAAGTGTTTCAAGGACAGCACATACATATACATAGCAAGCACTTGCTAGCTTCAGTGCCATTTTGAGAGTGCAGCCAGAGTGTGAGCTCATATTAGTGTGATAGATAAACTTTTAAACAAACTAGCTAAGTTAAAGTTATTAAGCCTCAATCCTGATGTGTTTGTACATAATTAAGCTGCCTGAACAGCACCCATGAAGGCTCATCTATTTTATTCTGACTGGATAAGCAACATCTAAGACCATGTGTTAAGTGCACATTTCCGTTTTCCACTTTTCTGCTACAAGCCTACTTTGCATTCAGTGTCAGTGTCATTGCAGCTGAAGGTTAAATAGATCATCATAAAAATAAATATTAATTATTCTAGATCGCTTGTGGTGCCCTCTTACTCAATGCAGCTATAGAGGTAAATCCAATATTGAGCTATATGTAAGGCCATTCCAAGTTATTTTCATTCTCTGTGGCTTTGTGTCACACTTTGTGGGTCTCTCTGTACCATTAGCCTTTTATCAGTTCCATCTTGCTATGAGATGCTCCAAGTCACACCACTGTGTTGGCAGTCAGCTAGTTGCATAAAGTTTATACGGACTCACTGGTCTGCAGTAACTTCTAAATAATGTGTGTATGTATTTATTAAAGAAAAAAGTTAAGGAGAAGACATGCACAATAAGCTATCATTACAGCAGATGCTCATAAATGTTTCACCAGGCCAGGCAACTCTTTGGTTACTGCACATAGGATGAGTCTAAACTCTATGCATTGACATTGTGCTACCATTAAAATTAGGACTAACATACAGTAAAATACTTGAACGGGTCGTTGGCATTCTTGAGTGTATTTTGTACCCAAGTACCTTATTAGAATGCCAGGAAACGTGTACTATGAACTAATTACAAATCACATATTATATACTACACACACTTATGAGCATCTTTATTTTTGAACATAGGGTTTGTCATAGGAAAGTCAATGTGTTGCATACAAATCTGAAAACATTTAACTACAGAAGTTCTTGTTAGATAATCTATTTGTACCCATCACACTCTTTCAGGTTTGTCTAATAATGCTCACATGATCCTTGAAGTCTTCCTGTAGAACTATAGGATTAGTCAAGGTTACCTTATAAAGCATTGCAGCCATTGTCCACAAGAAGTCAAACTACTCCAAATAGCTTCCAGGTGCGTTTGCACAGAGTTGCCCTTTGCAGAACTTTATGTTGTATTGAGGTGATCCAGCTAGAACAGATTCTGCCAGGCAGCCGGATATCTTTTGTAGTGTATTCAGATCAGACAGCTGATAGATATTACAGGCACATGTAGCCTGTTTTTTGAGACACTTGATGAATTACTGTTTTCACCTCTTGTACCATGTGTGTACATGTTGAGGAATAAGTATGATTGATGAATTCAGAATATTTTTGCAATGTTTTTGTTTAAGGGATGTACCCCTTTGTAGTATTGGAATGTTTGTTTTACAAATTTCATAATTTAACTGTGGTGTGTGTGTGTGTGTGTGTGTGTGTGTGTGTGTCTGAGGGCCAGTTATTTCTGTATACGAGTGTTATTTCCCAGCATTTTGGCTTATTTTACTTAATTTCTATTTTTTAACTTAAATATGTTAGTCAGAAAGTATGTTGAAGGGGTCAATTGTTTTAGACATCATGCTCCATATGATTATTTTATATGGCTTAGTTAAATATTTACTTATTCGTGTGTGTGTCTCTGTTTAATTTATGTAGCTTGAGATTTGTCCTGTTTTGCTTGAGGGCAGAAGGCAAGAATGTGGGTGTTTAGATTTCTCATAAGATTCTTTGCTTATGTGATCCACAGTGATACTTAACATGGACCAACTGGCAACATGTAATCTTACTGCAGCATATTGTTCACAGGTTAAGTACTAGGCTAGCTGCCATTATGGGCCATTTTAAGCCTAGCCAATTTCCTTCAATGGCAAGAATCAAACCCTGTACCGTTTGTGTGTGTGAAGTTAACATCTTAACCATTACGCCAACCCCCAATGTATTAGCTGAGTTAGGAAGAGGTGTCATAGTAGCCCAATGATGATGGCCAGGGCTATGAGGATGCAGTCGCCTGAGAGTAGACACCTCAGCAATAGATGTTGCTGTGGAACTCCTAACACTGGCGGAGCGACATCTCATATGTCCATGGCCAGGTTGGCTAGCATCTATGGATGTAGCAGATGACCAGCTGTAAGGATAGCCCCTCATCCTTGCTAGATGGCCCAGAAAAAACATTGTATGATCCAGTGTGCGATTCAGTCTGTGTAAGGAATTATACATATAGGACGACTTTCTGGTTTAAAAGCCCACATTTGGGCTGGTTTCCCACCTTCCTGTAACTAGTCTAGTCCAGATAGAGATTTGCTGTATCCAGGACTGTTTGTAAGTTTCTGAGCCCCCCCCCCCAAACCTTTCTGTGTTGGAGGGAAGCATTCTAGCTTATCTGTGGGAATGATCAGCACTAGGTAGCCTATCTTTCACAAGATCCAGGTACAGATTCTTTGTTTTAGCACTTGAATTTGCTTATTCGTGCTCATCACTTGTTCAGAACTTGTTGTTAGCACTAAATAAGCTACAAATTACTACAGCACTCAACCTTCCTCTTTACCTAGAGGAAAACAGTTTTTGTACTTACTTTCCTCACTTGCTTAGAGAAAAACAGCTCTTATACTCACTTTCCTCACTTGTCTAGAGGAAAGTAATTTTTTATTCAGGAATGTCCAAGGGTCAGCTCCCAGTGTTCTCTCCTGTCTATCTGATGAATCTGGGCATCTTGGGGCAATGTAGCAATTGCCTCATGTACACAGATAACCCTCTCCTCCTACCACCCAACACCACAACCTGAGAGAGATGCACTTATCTAGCCAAACTGGAGGTAAAGCTTTCTCCAACCAAGACTGAACTTGACAGTCAAGAGAAGGTAAACACTTGCACCACACCACACTCATCACATAGTCCCACTAAACCTACATCACCAAAATCTACACATAGAAACACAAAACCATTGACAGAGGCTCTCAATAATAATCTGCTCAAGCAACAGAGACCTCCAAAGCAGAAATGCAAGAAACCTCCACCCCCCCAACACAACCAAAATGACACATAGCCCACAGACTCAGTGTGCCACTCAGCCACAGCCCATAAGGCAAAACAATGTACCCAACACACTAGTCATAGGTGACTCTATAGTCAGGCACACTGATGTCCCATTCACCAGGCTAAACAAGAAAGCTACGGTTAGCTGCCTGTCGGGTGCCAGGGTATGCCACATAACCCACGCACTCAGGTCACTCCACAAGTACAAATATGACTCTTGTCATTGTCCATGTTGGTGTGAATGACTGAGACGTACCTCCCTGGACTACACAAAAAGAGACATGGAAGAGCTCTCCCATCTTGTAGCCCAGGCAGGTATGACCCAAGCCCTGAGTAGCATCCTGCCATCGCCCAGAATGACACCGCAGTACAAAGACAAAATGCTTGACTTCAACAATTGGCTAAGGTTCTGGTGTCATTCTAAGGGGATCCAGTATCTGTCTGCCTAGGACGATATGATCAACAATACCACGATGCTTTGCTAGAGATGGCCTGCACCTGTCACCCCTGGGATTCCAGACACTGGCTAAGGCTCTTGCTGCTCCTATAGTGCCTTTTTTTAGGCAAGGTTCAAATGACAAATTCACCATTGTAACAAGAACAGGCAAGCAAAAACTGAGGGTAATGCTACTCAATGCTAGAAGTCTAAATCTCAATGTGCACTCCCTCGAGGCACTCCTTAAAATGGAGAACATCAATATCTGTGCAGTGACTTGAGACCTGGTTCAAGGCTCCAAAGAGCACCCCTGCATTACCAGGCTATAACTCATACCACACTTTTCGGCCACCTAACCTGGACCGGAACACCAAAGGTGGAGGTGTGTCCATATTCATTAAGGATATCCACACCTCCAGGCTAGTTGCTCAGCATAATGCAACTAACTCTTGGCAAAACTGCAATCCAAATTGTAGCTTGCTACATATCCCCCACCATGCCCCAGGATTCCCAATCCTCTTTTCTTGATATACTGGAAAATATCAGGGTCCAACCAAACACCCTAATCAAGGACGATTTCAACTACCCACCATTAACTGGGAAAACTACACATGTACCAACTCCTTTGCTCAACGCTTTCTGGAATTCATAAATTCCAATGCCCTGGATCAACTTATCCACACCCCCCCAGGGGCAACAATATCCTGGACCTAGTCATTGCTAACATGAGTGACCAGTGTTCCACACCTGAAGTCAACTCCTCATTGGTCAGATCCGACCATAAGCTAATCACCCTAGATATCCACATCCCACCCCCCATTAAGGAAATCATAGTAAAAAATTTCTCCAAAGCCAACTTCATGCTTCTTAAGACAGAAGTGGCAAACTTCAAGGCATCCATTCAGATGAACAACACAGTTATGACTGCTGAATCCTACACAGATGCACTCTATAAGCACTTACATGAGTGCATGGATCGTGCTATCCCAAACAGAACCAAGATGCTATCCTCCAAAAAAAGGAAGCCAATCTGGTGATCCCCCACCATTAACAAACTCTACAACAGAAGGAAGAAACTGTTCTAAAAGAGAGTAAAATCCCATGAGTGGAGGAGTTCCCTGGTCAGCCACAGTAAGAAGCTGAGATCCCTTATAAGATTCTCCAAAGCTAGCTATGAAAACAAAATTGCCTCTGATTCTATCGACAACCACAAAGCATTCTATAGCTATGTCAGAAATCTCAACGTCAACACCCAGATCTGCTCTGAGTTACAGCTCAATGGCATGAAAATTACACAATCATCTGATATTGCCATTGCCCTGGCAGATAGGTTCAGTGCCAACTTTACCCCCTCTCACCCCCTAAAGGGCCCATATATAAACAGGAAGAATGCAGAGTCCCTGTAATCACAACTACACAGGTAAAAGCTGCACACTCTAAAGCCAAAAACACAGCATCCATGGGACCGGACAACATCCCAGGCTGCGTTTTACACAAACTTCAGAATGAACTGGCTCCTCACCTAAGCACCATGTTTAATCATAGTCTCACATCAGGCTTTGTGCCCACTGAATGGCACACAGCAACAGTTATCCCACTCCACAAAGGTGGGGCCACCACTGATCCCGGGAACTATCGCCATATTAACTTGAAGTGCCTGGTCTGTAAGGCCATTGAACGTATCATCATGGAACTCCAACAAAGACATTGATAAACTCCAAACTCTGGACCCCACCCAGTTTGGGTTTGTGAAAGGCAGATCATGCCTCCTGAACCTGATCGACTTCAGTCCGGTGATGCATGTCCCTAGTCATACACACCTCCAGGAAATATGATGTCATCATGATGTTACCTGATATTCCCTGAGTTGCAGCAATGTGTGGTATGGCATATCGTATCAACCCACAGACAGCTAACTGTGATGTTTCCCATATGTAGTCTGGTCATCAATGTGTTTCAAGAAGTAATCACCTATGAATAATAGGTTCGCTTTTGTGCTTTGCCTCAGGTGTTTGACCGGTGAGACAGTGGTGTACGCACTAATATGTGTACTGTGCTCTCCAGAGGTAAGATTTTGTGAGGCGTCGGTTGTTTATGAATGTGTCTGGTGTGTGTGATGTGGGTGTGGGTAGTGCAAGAGGTGAGCTGTACATTTTTGCAAAATGCTAATTGCCATATATACTGACTGCTTTATGAGACACCATGGAATCAAGGTTTGAAGTACAGTCACATCTATCACACGTTGTATTTGTGTGGCATAGGAATAGAGGGGTGGTATAGTGCCATTAGCAATACAGTCATGCTTGTGTGCAAGTCACAGCACGTCATCGTTAGGCAGTGTCATGACAGATAGTAAAATGTAACGTCACCATTATGTAGGTCTCTCCTAAGGTAACACAGCACCTGACAGTGTGCCAGACAATGCTTTGCCAGCCATGTGGAACGTGGATTGACCATAATCCTGTCATTAGGTATAGTTTTAATACAATACCTACAAATGTGACACTGTCCAAGTCCTGCAAAGTTAGGGTTATGCTGCCACACCCTTGGGGTTGACAGCCTGAAACACTGTTTGTAGGCACGCCTTGCAGAAGATGTGGATGTTTGTGCATGCACAGAGGACTTGTTCAACTTTGCTGACATTATGTTGGCCTTGCAAGTCTACAATGCCCATCAAGCAGCCACACATCAAACTGGTTGTTGTGCAACATGATGTGGGAACACAGACGTGTGTTTCTGGTACATAACTGTACAATATGACATACCTAGGACAAGTGGCAGGTGGACACACTTTGGCCAAAGCGGCCAGTCCTCTGCAGTAAGCCTCAGCCATGTCATGCAAATATCCACTATTAATATGTTGAAGGGCAGGATGCATGAAGTGCTGTAAAACTGTCACCTAAGATGGATTACCACCACTGAGCTGCTTGTTTCAGCAAGTCTGGACATCTATGTCCCTGGACATTGCAAATTATATTGTGACATTGCAGCTTTACTCCTAATCACCATTTGGTCAGTTCCCCAGTGACATACCACCAAACCTGGTACAGAAGGCATATTACATGCAAAAGCCAACTGACTGCTCAGGTTGCTAATCAAGGCATCTTCTTGGAAGAGGGTATGAGAAGCCTACATGATGTGGACAACCAAGTGTATGAATAAACTGGCTGTGTCCTGCTTCTCATCATGAGCTTCATAACAACATTTTGCATGTACACCCAAAAAAAATTAATTAAAAACAGCCAGCCCTGTGAATGTTAGGAGTTATTGTCTTCAAAAAACACGAACAAAATTCACCACAATTTTATAAAATTACGTTAACAAGTAAAGCGCTGCTCAAAATGACTTCATCAGAACATGGGTTCTGATGAAGTCATTTGACGAAAGCGCTTAACTTTTACGTCTTGTTAATAAATAAATGGTGTTCGCTAAGGATACGTGCTTTATTCGTGTTTGAGGCTGAGGGACATTGGCTGGCTGTTTTTCTACTTTATTACTGGTGAACATTTTGCATGTGATGACAGAAAAAGTATCAGAGCATGGTATCCCATGACAGAGTGGTTGTGGTGAGACCAGCAGTAGTAGTATCCAGGCACCAGCAATTCAGGGGACCCCCTGCTTTCCACATTCTTCACAAAGTAATTGTGTCCTTTCAGTACACATTGCTTGAGTAGTGTCCAACTGCAGAATACCTGTGCAAAACCTCCCTCCTTACCTTCACAGGGTATACACATTATGCTTCCCTCCATTGTTTGCCTGTGCTCTGTACAGACACCTTGGATGACTCTTTTCTTAGAACATGATGGAATTAACTGCATTACTTGGTTGCACAGAGGACAACTAGCATGCAGTGCCAAGCAGTGTCTTCAGGTCTCAGTCTGATGTGTAAAGCAATGAAAGGAGTTAGCATGGATACGGATCAGTAACAATGTTGTACACCTGCTGACACTAGATTACACAGTTTGTTTTGCTCAAGGGCAGAGCATGCGTACCTACCCTAAGTGGTGGATCTCATTGAGTGTTACACTATGCAATGGATGATGGGAATATGACTCACTCCACCTATCATGGCCTGACAAGGTACTTGACAACATTAGGCCAGCAGGCCTTGCTGAAAACTGTGTAGGTTATTTACAGAGTGGTATGTCAGCTGGTGTATAGCCAAGTGTCTGACAGTCATAACTTGGGAAGATAGCATTGGGTAGACCTACGCTAATGATGCCAGTCACCAGTGGACTTCCCTCCGACATCATTAATGGAGTACGCCTTGTAGCCATTCCCTTCTCTGAGTCATGGCCACTGTCAATGACCTCTGACTGAATACATTAGCAGGTGATTGCATATTAGGAGCTGTCACTGAATCTCACACAGAACCAACAGTTATCCAGGATTTAGTTGTTGTCAGAGCCACTGACAAATAGTAAATGCCAATGACTGCACAATACTATCCTTTTGGAAGTCATCCACCCCTGGAAAATATAGTAGTGTCCACAGACCATACACAGTTGAGCCATTATTCATTGACTTATGGACACAGACTAATGTAGCCTTTGACTTTCACTGGCTGGTAAGATGTGGGGATTGATTCAGTTTTGTACAACCTATACAGAAGGGTATGGCATGTAAATTCCAGACTATTGTTATATTGTATTTGGCACTCATCACACCTATCACTGAATGCTATGGCACCTTTGCTATGTCACTACACAGGCATATCTTACAACTGTAGCAGCCACACAGGTTCCATGGTAAACCAATACACATGGTAGATAACATGTCCGATGCAACAGCATACATGTGTAGCCTGTCTCCTACATACTTTGGAGGGAATGTGTATGGCTGCCATACAGGGAGGTGTCAGATCCCACTGTGTACCTCCTGCTTATCCAAGACAGAACTGACACTACACCCTATATGTAACATGCTCCCCATCATGTGAAGCACACGTTTGCTGTAATGCACATCATGTGCAAGTTACACAATGGAATGCAGAACAAGACAATCATAACTGGTGTAGAACAAATGTCTGTAATGGACACTGGAAATTTGTAGATGGGTCATCTCCATTACCACACCTTATAGATGTGTTAGCTCCAGAAACCCTGGTGACACTTAAGGGTATCAGACCATTTCATAGATTAGGGATGCATGAGTAGGCTGTGTGATGCCATTGTCTTTGTTAGCCTGTTACACGCATATGACCCTATGGAGCCATGCATCTATAGTGCTGTACCTTGCTGGAGACATTTGTCTTCTGTGCTGACATTCCATCCTGTGCTGTGACGTCTATGGGTTTATTGCTGCTGTGTATCCATAAGTGTCCACTACAGACTCCTGAAACTGAACCATAAACAGGTCTGTGGCACACTTTTCATTGTATAACTATACAGCCGTTACAACATCATAGCCACATAATTTTGTGTACCTTATGTCATTACTCATTACAGATGTCAGCATACAGTATCTGTCAGTGACCAGTACAAGTGGCATAGCAAAGCAACACTGCATTACACAACTACATATTAATTTATATAGTCACCCTGTGCATCAGACACATAGCTTCATTTCCCTGCATCGATGACAAGGATGTGGCACAGGTATCATCACTTGCAATGGGAGTTGTGTGGGGGTGCAGGAGGCCTAGACTGACCCAATAGGTTGAAATCATGTGTGTGGGTCAGGAAGGGAAGCAGGTAAGATGGACCATGGAATGTGCCGTGTGTGTGTCTGTAGGTGGCCTGATTGTGAAAGTGTTGTGTGAGTGTGTGCATGAACAGAGTCAAACTCAGTGCTAGCCCTGCATGTGTGCATTTTGGACAACTGTGAACCATGAATGGTAATGCTGACAGTTCACCATTTCTACCCTCCCCCTGAACACAGGAATGGGCTTTGCCAGGAGTTACACTGGCACCACCATGGGCAAGGATACAAGCGGTGCTAGTACCTGATGGTGACTGCTGTCTGCTGGGACAGTGTCCTCCACGGGAATACACAGGACCACGCAACCATGGCCTGCCACATTTTGGTGTGGACAGCACACACCTCTCTGGAGCATTGGATGTATTCTTACTATGGGAGCTTGAATGTGCACGGCCACATGAACTCTCAGCAGATGTAGTTGCTGACCTATGTCCACGAGTCCAATGCTCAACTCCAACTAGATGTTCCATCGCAGGCAATGTGCATTCCAAGACAGATATTCTGCAATCTGTCTCATGCCACCTTCTTTCCACTGCATCAGAGAACCAATCCAGGGTATCACCGATGTGGTGGAGGCAGTCATGGATGTCAGACTGTGCTGCATCCATAACCCTGGCCATTTATCTGGAGTTTCTTTCGGAATGTGCCTGTGCCTCCATGATGGCCCAAAACATACACCGAGTGACCTGTGAAGAGACTCCTGCAACAGGTGGGGGAAGGACAGCAGGCCTCCTATGAGCACCCCTTTCAATTCACCTGTGTGGATCCTCACCAGTTCTCTGGCCATGGCCAGTGTCTATGCTGACTGGAGCCATAGTTGTCACATTTTCCTGTTCCATGTTCCCACCCTTTGATTGTCCAATATCAGTAGCCTCTGGGGACTGGGAATGTGTAGGCATACTGACTGTGTGCGATAATAATGAGGGCAGAAGAGGGATGTAAACCTCTGGGACAGATTCAGCCCATGAAACCCCCACCTGTGCCTCACTTTGGCCACCTTCATCAGAGTTTAAAGAGACACTGACATCAGGTTGTGTAGGGAACACAGACTAACCCCCCCCCCGGGACACTTGTGTTAAGAAAGGGAAAAGCAGTGCATTAATTCCAACACTGTTATGCTCTGCAGTACTATGTTGCAATACAAGTAAAGCTGTAAACACTAGTGTCACTATTACAGACCTGTTTAACTCCCAAACTCATATAGTAGGACATGAGGACAATATTTTTCCCACGAACATCCGCAGCTACTTGTAAATAAAACCTCTTTACACTGCAATCTCATCAGCAACAATGAGGTACACTGTTGACATTTGTGAAGACTCTGCACAGCTGACACATATGGCAATCTATAATGTCCTGACAATACTGTCACATTCATCAGTGTTGTCACACCTACAAGGCATAGGTATGACTCTAAAATGTGTTCAGTCGGAAAATATCTTTGCAGTTATCTATCATGCAGACAATACAGCAATTCAGCCAGCAGGACTGGGATGACATTTTAGGGAATACATTGCAGTAAATGTACATATATAACAAAACAGTGTTGTGCTTACCAAAAGCAGGACCACAGCCTTGTCTGATTCCTGAGGAACCTGTGAAAAGCTGAGGGAGAGGTAATCTAAATACCCCTGCATATTGCACTATAACAGGGTAATACATCCATATATCTCAGATGTATAGTAGTTACTTTAATTGTTATGTTGGTCAAAATCTGAGCATGAGATTCAAACTGCAGTTAACTCTGCCTCCGAAGAACAAACACCTGACACCCATATAAAAGTATCTACACCCTGACACACTGAATGCTACAGTATTCCAATGCTGATCAAACTAAGCCTACCTGGACGCTCTGCCATGGAAACTGTGGCACCCACATCCACAATATACATTGTGATGGATGCCTGGGAGCTGTCGCGTGTTCCCAGGTTCGCCAGACATTCCTCAGTGGGTGAGAGTGGTTGTTCTACTGCAGGCCCTCCACAAGTGATACCATGATCTCTGGCCACATCTGCTGCTCTTATGCATTCATCATCAATCATAACTGTGGCATGGTGTTGAACCTGCTCATATGTCCTGTTCTGGTGATCTATGGCATTAACATCACAGACAAGGTCAGCCCACAATGCTGCCCGCTGTTCCCTGTTTTGCCTCCCCCTGACAGAAGGAGGTGATGGTGTTGATGGAGGCCTTCCAGGATTATATCATTCTAAGCATTCGTAAAAGGGGCACGGTGTCTGGCATACGCTTCCTGAAAGACAACAAAATGGGAACATATGTCAGGATCACATACATGGAAGTACACTATGTAGAGATACAGCAAGAACAAAATGTCTGGCATTACCCACTGCTTGATCACACATGTCATATTCCATATAACCGTGTGGATACAAATAAGATACTAGCAACAGTCAGCTACTCCCATATGTACTATGACAGATACTATTGTATGATCCCACACCCAACACAGGAGTCCATTGTAGTGTGTCCCCTAGAGGCAGCCCCCCTGATAATGTCAAAA
The DNA here is from genome assembly GCF_019279795.1 of Protopterus annectens. Classification (NCBI taxonomy): domain Eukaryota; kingdom Metazoa; phylum Chordata; order Ceratodontiformes; family Protopteridae; genus Protopterus; species Protopterus annectens. The sequence continues at coordinate 576,707,375 of NC_056751.1, read as the reverse complement.
CAACAGAGACAAATAGCAGTATGATATTACAACCACCATAAATGGACATTCCCACGAGACCAGCATGCCACATTGACAAAAAACATTCCACCTATGATGTACATTGTCTGTAGATGTAACAAATCTGGAGATCAATGACATGTCATCATTACAGTTCTAAGAAAGGCTTAATGCTGTAATCCACATTCCCCCTAAGTATATTCATACATATGCATCATTTTGTAAACAAAAATGTTATATACCTGACAGAGTACAATACTCCTCTGTTGATATTTATTTACTTATTTATTTGACATTTGTTTACCAGGGTGGTCTGACTGGATCTACAGAACCCATTTTCAGCAGAGGACCGGGGAGAAAAGCTCCACATACAGTACAATATAAATACAGTATAATCTGATACAGTACAAATGACATTAGAAATACTATACACAAATAAGCTGAATGAACATAACCTATGTTAAAGGATATTACAATATATTCTACACACCTAGACAACTCTATCAGAGTTAAAACATTAGACAATAATAGTTACCCTCATCATATACATAGCCTATGAGTAGATAGTGTCCAAAAATAGTATGTAGGTAGTGCAATGTATGACTCTGACTGTTATAGTACATGAAAAAAATAGAATGTTGGTTTCAGTTAAGAAAATAATAGCCAGAAAGTTAGTGATGCAGAATGAGAGAGTTAAGAAGAGTAGAGGCATTACAGTCTGAGCAGTAGCTTAAGGATATGGTATGCAAACAGAGGAGGAGTTAGGAGAGCCTTAGGACCTTGCAAAATATGAGGGAGTGAAATGTGACAGAAGAGGAGGACGAGGCTAATGGGGAAGAACAGGAAGAGCTGAGCATTATGCAGGCTTTATGCAGGAGAAGAGCCATGTAGTTTTTAGATTAATTTTTAAAGAGGCTTTGAAATTTGTTAGGCCAGGCATAGACCTAGTAGCTAGAGGTAGTGAATTCTATACTATAGAGAGACAGACTATGAATACAGAGAGTGACCAGGTTTTCTTGTAGGTTTTGAGATAGCTAAGAGGTTTTTATCTTCGGATCGTAGGGATCGATTTGGTATGCAAGATGTGACTAGATGGGCTAGTGCACAGCAGGCAGTAGTCTTGAAATTAAGCTTATGTGGAGTGGATACTTGAATAAAGGCAAGTTGTTTGGGGATTTCAAGCCAGTTTAGTTCTAGCAGCGATTTACAGTGGTGTGTGTGATATTTAGGGTTTGTGGCAAACTTTGCAACTTTGTTGAAGCACTGTTTCATCTTGCTTAGGGTAGACGTTTGTAAGTTAGTTAGGAAAGGAGCACCGTAAAGAAGGGAGGGAAGTAAAAATGTTTTTTCAAGGGTAGTTTTGGTTGTTGCAGTATACTTACTGCAGTGGTGGTGCTGCGGTAGCGTTGTCGCCTCACAGTTAGACGTTGCCCGTTCAATTCTCCGTTAGAGCATCTTCTGTGTGGCGACATGCATGAATGGGCTTTCCTTCGTTGAAGGTTGTGCGTTAGGCCCGGCAAGCAAGCACATAAAAATCTACTGCCAATCATTAGCAGACCGGAGTTCCGCTGTGGCGACCCCTAACCGGGAAAAGCCGAAAGACACAGCACAGCAGTTTTGGTTGTTGCAGTAAAGAAATGTTTGTTTCTATATAAGAGTCGTAGTTTTTGATAAGTTTTCTTTACATTTTGCTGTACATGGGGTTCAAATGAAAGTTTGTCAGTGATAACTCCTAGAAGTCTGGTTTTCTGCACTATTTCTATGACAGTGTTGTCACGTGCAAGGATGTTGAAATGATCAGTGACGGGGAGGTGTTTTTGGGGTGAAAGAGTATGACAGTAGATATGTGCAGATATACAAAGTTTTTAGCAGTGTTTACTGTCTGAATAAAGTCTTATACAGACTGGTTCTCCAAACCAGCTGCTTGCCTTTTTAACATTGTTCTCATTACCAGGTGATTGGCTCTTAACTAATATGTGGTTCTGAAATGTTAATTGCAGCCAACACAGCTGATATGCAGTATAATCAGCCAATGACATGCAACCACTGAACAAGAAATAAAGCCTTCATGTATATTAGAAGCATTTTCTGATATGTTGTGCTAGACGTTCCTGGGGCAAGATACTACGTCATCACTGACAGCATGTCTGTAGCAGCTACTATTACATACAGATGTGTATGCTACAGGTTACAGCTGATGCTGCAGGCAACAGGCACAGGCAGAGTGTGTGAGCACTTTGGAGGACAACAAGCTGTAAGAGTAACTGCGGGAGCTGTGGCAGCCTTGTCATAGGGGCAGGGCCAGAGTGAGGGTACCCATTCCACTGCAAATTAAGGCATGTGTTTAAGGTAAGTATGTTAGGTAACTGTATCACTAACAGAGTACTGGTATGTTTGTTGTGTCCTTGAGCAACATAGGGGGTAAATATACCATTGTGTCAACCAACTGTCAGGCCATGTGTTAAATCATGGTAGTCATTTGGAACATGTGTGCTGAAAGTCCTTGTTACTAGTAGGACCTCCATATGTGCATGTTAGTTGTGCAGCTGTGCTAATCTGTAATATCATTATGAAATGATTGTGTACTGCACTCTGATATTAGTGAGCCTCATTTACTTTACCCAAGTTAAAATTCTCTGTGACACCTTATGCATTTACTCATTTATTTATTTACATTTGTTTACCGGGAAATTCCAACTGGACACAGGTCTTTTTTCAATGGAGGCCCGGAGAGAAAAAAGTTCCACAGAACAATAAATGAGCAACAGAGTACATGAAGAACAATAATATGCATACAACAGCAAATAATACATACTGCAGCAAACATTGGCTATACATACAATACGAAACACAATAATGAACAAATATACCAATATCTAGCTAAAGGCTAGGAATAAAGGTAGGATGTATATACAGATAGCACTAAGCTCAAACAGATACTGTTCTAAACACATATACCTAAACCTTATGGATATGTCAAGTATGTTCCTATCTGCAGGCCTGTGACATCCATTAGTGAAAAACAGACATTTCATTTGAAATGCATTGTGTGCATAAGGAGTGTATGACTCAGTCATTCACTGATGGCTTCAAATAATGTAATTTAAATGCTACACACCACTGGATTTGAACCCTGGACTATGTGTGGCAAAACTCGATGTTTGCAAAGCATTTAACAAACTGAGCTACTAACATGTGTATCTGTGAAGGTACAAGTGCACACAGTCTGACATATCTCCATTACATCCATTATGTCCTGGCTTTATATGGATGTATTTCCCCACCACAGTCCCAGCTGAACATGTATTTTGCCATTAATGTTTTAGCAGGTGTACTTGTACATGTTGCTGTTAAAAGTGCCCATTTACCTGCTATTAGAGACCTCAGTTACATCCATCAATCTTTGTCTGGCTTTCTAATGGTGTAGTCCTGAACCAGACTCCAAATTACACTCCCAGTTTTTCCATTTCTTTCAGCAAGTTTGCGTAATGAGGCATGATGTGCAGCTCTGCTTAAACACACTTAATAACGGTAACTTGCAATTACTATGTTTTGCTTAAACCACCTGTTTTACTTAACAGCTATGTGGCATGGGAGGTTAATGCAGTGGTCTGCAGATGTAATGGTCTTGGGTTTGAAATAGGGGACAGGTGTTTATTATAATTTATAACACATATCAATATAGCTCCATTTACCTGAGCTTAGAGACACTGCTGCATCGCGCAGTGTCACACAATCTTTAAAGAAAAGAAAAATGGGGAGGTAGGACAGTGGTGAAATGGGGTGTAAGTGGGGGGAAACATAGTGAAAGGCAGGTAGGTATGTGCAGGAAGGGTGTAGGAAAGAACCATAGCTATCCATTTCTTGTACAGCAACAAATGTGTACTTTGACAGTTTGTACATGAATTTGGACAGTCACCCCAGACAGAGGGGTGAGGATAACACAACTGTGTTGTCAATCCAACTTGTCAAAATTGTGCATGTCTGATGGACACTTGTGCAAAATGGAGAGCTATGTATGGGAAGATATTTCTTTTGGGACAAGTGCCCATTTCTTTTTTAAAGGTCAGAGTGGAATGTTGGGGAAGGGCCATAGGTACATGTAGGGGAGGTAATTTGGGAAGGTGAGAAAGCTTTTGCAGACAAGACAGTGGACAGGAGTGGTGTGTGACACAACAGGGGGTGGAACATGTTTGATGGGGAGGGTGTTGTGGGATCCCAGTCTCAGGTACCTCCACAAGACAGCAACATACAAGTCCCCACCCATGGGAATGATGTTGGCACTGCTCCTTCACTGTCCCTGGGGTGGCAGTGGTAGGGGCTGGGCTCTGGGGTGAGGCTGCCTCACTAGGGTAGCCAGCATGCCCTCCATCCGGTGCAGGTGGCATCCAAAACCACGGAACACAGTCCTGTGCACCAATCCTGGCACTTCATCACGGTGACAACACCCCCACCACCACTGCTCCCAGAGGGGGGATGAGCCCTGTCCTGCGAGGTGGAACTACCCAACGCTGCAGGTAGTGCAGGGGCAGTGGAGGGGGCATCAGCAGGCTGGGTCCCAGATGTGCTGGGCCCCGGTGCCATGGCCAGAGGAGCTAAGGAAGGTGGATCACCTGGAACCAGCCTACCTTGTTGCGCTATAGTAAATTAGTTAAAAAATAGATTAAGATTAGTAATAAGCAAACCAATGTTAGTAATAACCTAATGGAACATAATAATGATTAATCCAAATACATATTAAAGTATATTATGTGGAACACAACATTAAATAACATAACAATAAGTACATTAACAGCAAACCAGAATGAAATAACCCATAATGACAGCAAAACAGTTAGTTTAACAGAATACATTAAATCAGAATTATATCACCTATCAAATTCCACTTTTACCTGGTTCCAAAGCTACTTAACTGACAGGTCCCAAGTTGTGAAATGGGAACATTCTCTCTCTGCTCAGCTGCCCATAACTATAGGAGTCCCACAGGGTTCTATCTTAGGACCACTACTATTCACAATCTTCAAAACTGACCTTCATATCGCCAGACAGCATGCATCTATCATTCGGTATGCAGATGATACTACCTTAATTTGTGCTGTACAAAACATTCCCACCCTCCTGCAAACAACTCAACTATCATTCTCGGACATTGAAAACTACCTTACCAAAGCCCAACTTATCCCCAACCCAAAGAAAACTCAGCTTATGATTATAACCAGTTCTAACAAAAACAATGATAACAGTCAATTCACCATCTACCCCACAAATGCTACTCCAGTCGCTCCAGTGGCACAGGCTAAGCTATTGGGAATAACCATGGACTCCACCTAAAATTTGATGGTCATCTCAGCTTAACTATTAAAAAGGTACATGCCAAACTGAGGTCACTCTACTGTATCAAACCATTTCTTACCAACAACACAAGATTAGCCACTGCTTGCTCCCAACTTCGATCCACCCTACTCTATGCATCTCCCATTCTGACTAATCTCAACAAAACTGAACTAAGCAAAATGGAAGCCTGCTATAACAGAATTGCCCGCTTTGCTGCAAATTGCTCATACAGAACTCATCACTGTACTGCTTTGAGACAGTTTCACTGGCTTGAACTGCCCAACCTACAATCAGCTCTGCCTCCGTCATTCTATTACCTCCACAATAAGTGTCCTGCCCTCAAAAACCTAGTACAACATCACTCAGCCAAAAGGCCTCTTAGATCATCAAGCAAACTACTACTAGAAGTCACCAACCGCTACAGTAGCTTTGGAGACGCACTATGTCGTAGTTCAGTGGCACAAAATGGAACTCTCGCCCCACTAGCATACAAAACACATTGATCAAAGCCTCCTTTAAAAATCTCATTAAGCAACATCTCAAGCAAAACTGGCAGTGCCATGACTTCTCCCCAGGCTAGTGAAAGCGGATAAGGTACACATACTAAACCTAGAGTACTTGATAATAGTTTTCACTCTTACTCACAAACACTGGTTAATGTATAATGTATGTACTGTACCTTTGTACTATGTATGTATTCTACCTATCTTCCAAATTTCAGCTGTACACCGCAAATCTATTAATTACCTTTATTTTTAAATTAATATTTTCTTGTTTGTTCTCTCCACTGTAACTGTTAATGTGCTGCATACCACTGTAAAAACTTGTCTATTGTAATTTGTGTGAATACTGATCATGTCTAAATATTTAAATGTATCTTTAATTTTTCTATGTGGAGCTTTTCTCCCCGGGCCTCTGCTGAAAAAGTTAGTTTACAAATGTAAAATAAAATAAATAAATAACATTAATAAATCAAAGAAAATAATGGGTCAGGAGAGACAGAAGCATACCATTAGTGAAGTTGCAGAGGATATTAATATGCAGACTGTTAATACATACTTCGACAGGTGTGTGGTGTCAGTAAGTGAGTACAATGACTTAAATTCTTTTACAGATCATGTAGTACGTACATCCCTCTCAAGCTGTTAGCATGGGACAATATGGGCCAAGCACTAACAAATGCAGGTGCACAACTACACGGAATTGTTTCACATAATATGCATGTACACAACTACCAAGGTGTTCTGTAAATGGATTTGCAAATACATTGCATTCCAGGTAATCATTTATCTAGTAATCATGGACCAGACAGATTGGGCAGTCATCATTGCATTACGAAAAGTCATGACAATTGAGAGGTATATTTGTGTACATTAAGCAGGCTAGACAGCCATCATGTCTTAGTTGGCATGCATGGGAGTAGAACCTAAAAGCTGTGACTGCAGGGGGCATGTGGATATTATGTAACAACTGACTGCAGTGACATTAGAACAGACCTGCATTGAATGCAGTCCTACTGTACTTATTTCAACATATTAGGTATCAAAACACAATCCTGCTTTACACCTTATTGCTTACTGTTATTGGTATTTTTTATTGTTATTGGTATTTTTTATTATTTCACTACAATTATCAGAAAATATCTGTACTTACCACACTCACGGTGCATCCTGGCCGGTTGCCCAGCATGAGGCTGGACATTACCAGCCCATTCAGCTGCATCTGTTGGAAGAGAAGCACACCATTATGCATACCAGTTTTGCACAGATTCAGCTTGTACTTTAGTAAAGTAGTGAGAAACATACTTACATATCAGTGGGGTATGCCCAGCTCTAGCCTCTTGGACCCAGGTGTTTAAGGTTCCCCTCTTCCTTTGCTTCAGGTCATCATAGTGGTGACGACACTGCTCACCAGTACGGGGAATACCAGTAGCACTGGAAAGATCCATGGCCAACCAATCCCAGGCTTCAGCTTTATATTTTGAGCCCTGTTAATCACCCTACAACAGCCGGGGTTCACAGTTGCAGACCAGGAGTCCAACAAACACTCTGGACTCCTGCACACCCCACCTCTGTGCCCAAAACTGCAACCCCTCAACAACACAGCCAGGCATATTGACAGGTTAATAACACTCCCAACAAATTCTGCAGAATTCCTGCCTATTGACCTAAATATAGCCTGCTTTCCTGCTCTTACACGTCATAATGCAATATTAAAAAAGCACTGTGCTACTCAGCATCTTGCAAACCTGCTTAGCAGAGTTGAGCATCACGTAAACTTGAACAGCCGTGTTTTAGCAAAGCTTAGCAATGCACAAACAGGAGTAACCATTAACCATGTTTAAGTAGTGCTTAGCACTGCATAGCTTTTTCAAATGTAACACATTTGCTTTTACATTAAACCACCCTTTATGTCACCTCACACATTTCCACAGCAATAAATGTAAAAAGGTATGACTGCTGGGGACTCGAACCAGGGACCTACAACACTCTAGGCCATCACTCTTACCCATTCAGCTACATGGATAGTAAGAAAACCAATATACCTTCACATATACTACTAAGCTACCTGTTAAGTGTTGCTAAGTATGGTGCCATGCAAATGGCCATTCATAATATAAAATAAAAGCACATAGACAAAAACACATAATTACATCCGGTTTCTATTTTTAGATGTCTGGCAGATATCGCCTGTGCATGTGTAAGCGCAGCTCAGCATTGCTGTGCTCCGTGCCACACAAACAGGCATTAAAACAAAGCAAAATAAATAAATAATTACATCCAGTTTCTATTTTTAGATGTCTAACAGGTGTCAGCTATGTATGTGTAAGCTCAGCTTGGCACTTTTGCACTCCGCTCTGCATCACGCAAACTGGAATTAAAAAATTAAAATACAAAAAAAAATAAAACAAAACATATTAAAGTTCACACATATTTCTACACCAGCAGAGTACATTACAGGGATTCTTCTCCTGTGTATAACATATGTCCAGGAATTCCCTGGACAATCCACAACCATAGGTTCATAGATTAGTACTAAGCTAACTGCCCTTGTGAGCCATTTTAAGCCTAGCCAATTATCCCTTGTGAAAATCAAACCCTGCACCTTCTGTTTGTAAGGCAAAAACCTTAATCATTAGGCAACCCTCCAAACCCCTGGACACTATACTACTGTGTACACGGATTCAATATCCATGTTACTGTGATCTCCCTTGGCAGCATGCCATGATTAATATGCAAGTCACAGTGCTGATGGGGAACTGTGGCCATGTACATTGGTACATTCTGTGTAGGGTCTACATGAAGCCTACAGAGATTTTTTTGAATCCTGATGTATACATTTTATATATGCATTTAACATGAAAAAAGTCAATGTTATGAACAATAAATATGGTAAGTACAAGTAAAACAAAACACATATGAATACTGAAGCACACAGTAGATGCTTACATAAATGTTGAAAGCCATATAGATACGTAAAACATTTTTCCACAAATCAACTGAGTTATAAACTATCACAACATACTTAACAAAAAATTATGTTGCTGGGAAGAACACTAATGCTGGCAGTTTTAAGTCACAGTTTGATATTGTATTTTAGCAACAAGACGTTCCAAAAGGCAGGCTGGAATTTAACAGCATATTTTAAGATTTATTATGATATGCATATTGTAACCCATCATTGCTTAGAAAATAAGATTTCATTAAGAAAAAAAATGAATGTAACTTTTGCATCAAAATGTTACCTGCATAAAAAACTGAATATTTTGTAAACCACACTCAGAAAATTATTAAAAGCTACTGAAAAACGTAAACTGTCTTGTACATGTTTTATTAAATTATACATTTTAAGTTGGATTCATGAAAAAAAAAAACATTTACCAAGTATAACTAGAAATTAAACTTTAAAATGTAAAATTTAGTTTGCCTTACTTTCAGCACTGACTGCATATTTTGCTGAAAGGCATATTACTTTATGTTCTTGAAACAGTCTGCAGGATGTACATATATTAATTTTTTTTCATAATAGGGATGTTTCTGGATTTAACAAGTAGACATGGTATTTGAACTGGGGATTTTTCATTTGGGCACCTGTCTTGTCTTTTTTTTTTCTCTGACTTCATTGCAATTAACTTCCTATAATTCTACATGCCTTATACTTGCATTTCAGAGATCATTTCAGTTTCTAGTAATCTCAGATTCCTAATTTTTAAATAGAAGTTTCAGAGGATATTATTCTTCGGTCTCTGAATGTCTTGCCCTTTGATGGTGTTACTACTGCAGCTGTTTCCGTTCCCCAGCCCTCTGAAAACATGACTGATTATACCAAAACCAATTTGTGTTTTTATTATACTTTTCTGCATACCCAATTGTTTACCAGTATGCAGTGATATCAAAAAGAGATTTTTTTATGCTGCTTTTTCTTTACATGTAACAATTTTCTAAGAACTACCCCTACCTCCTTTCTGGGTTTAAACTCCATCAGAAATTATGGGCCAAATCCCAAAATACTTTCTCTCAGTGTAAAGTTTGCCCCGATTCTGAAAAACTTGCTCTCAGTGTAACTGACTTACTTCAGTGTAAGGCCTGTCTATAAACAGGCTTACACTAGGGGCCAGATTCCAAAACACTTGCTCTTATTGCAAGTGGCCACATACACGGACAGCAAGTCTTTTGGAATTGGGCTGTATGTTTTTCTAACTGACTTACTGTCATTTCTAATCAACCACTTACATGTAGCAGTGTGTGTGCTCCAGTCATTTGAGTTATTTTTTCCCTTTGGTATAAGCACTCATAACATAGCTGTTTAAGATGTTTTCTTACAATATGTGTCATGCTATCTGTGAAGGTTTTTTCAATAATATTCTGTTAGGTCCAACGGAGTCTTCTTTGTAGTACTTTTTGAAGGTTTCTCTTCTCAAATGTCTTTGCCAAGTGTTCAGTAAAATACCTCTATATGACACAATCGTTTCATGCTTCTAAGTGAGGACATAGGTTAAATTCGTCACATCAGCAGGCTCTATAATCTCAGTTTATTTGTGGCTTGCTTTGCTTTCAGTCATAATGTGCTTTGACATAAAGTTTAGGATAAACAACTGTCAACACAATAAACAAGAATCAAGTTAATATAAACATTCCACTACATCAGGAGCATGGCTACTTCACATAACAGAAGTAAAACTATATAAATTGATCTGGTAAACCAATCAAATTATACTTCATACCTAAAGCTGAACCAGTATAAATTATGTTACAAAATGCATGTACTTTCTGTGATGCTTTGCACTGTAGGACATGTGTGCTTATGTTGTTCTTTAGAAGTTGGCCTTAAGACCATCATCCACTGGAGTAAGTTTCCTAATAATAACTATTTTCAGAATTTTTCTTTCATAATTTTTTTAATTTGACTATATCATATGCCAACTATAAAAGTATCTGGTGTGTAGCACCATTTGCTTCCTTCTTACTTCAAGATTCGCTAATGGAATGAGAATATTCTCGAAACCTATAACAAGTCAAATGCCCTGAAGAACTCAATTATTGCAATGAAAATCTGTTTGGTACCATGTAATTTTTCTCAAAACTGCAGCAACCTCATTTAATGGCATTACTTATAAAAAGAAGTTATGTACCTACCTTAATGTTCCATGTGAGTTGTTCATCTCACCTTCATTCTTTACTGATGGGTTTTTGGAGCTGATCCCTCGGCTCCAATACGGCCAATTTCAAAACTCGAGGCCAAGTCCCTATCCCAAGATGCACCTTGAATTACCTCAGATCTTGTTTGCTGTGTATAATAATACCATATGTCAGTCTTTCACTCCCAAGAGAAAGGTATAGAAGGATTGAGTAACCAGGATGGATCCAGCATCTTGGTCATCTAACAGTCCAGGAGGGGGTATAGGAGCGAGGGATGCAAGAATGAAGGCGAGATGAACAACTCACATGGAACATTACGGTAAGTACATAACTTCTTTACGTGAAGTTCAATCTCGACGTTCATTCTTTACTGATGGGTAGTGTCCCAAGCACCATCAACCTTGGGTGGCTCATGGGAGTATATTTTTCAGGACCGTGGATGCAAGAGTGATAAAGGTATGAGGTTTTGACCAAGTGGCTGCTGCACAAATGTTATCAATAGGAAGTCTGGCAGAAAAAGCAGATGATGTAGAAACTGCTCTGGTTGAGTGAGCTTTAATCTTATGTTGCCAAGGCATAGTGGCAGCTGAATAGGCAAAGGTAATACAATCAGATAACCATTTAGTTGTTTTAGTCACTGGTCTACCCTTTCTGGAGTCCGAGAATGAAACAAGAAGCTGGTCTGATTTTCTGAAATCTTTTGTTCTAGCCAAATAAAATCTGAGATGTCTGTGAACATCAAGTTTGTGCAGCATATACTCTAAATTGTTTGAATGGTTGGAGAAGAAGACTGGCAAATCAGTAATCTGGTTGAGATTGGTTTCAGTGCAAACTTTCGGCAAAAATGAGGGGTTTGTTCTAAGTGAGACTCTGTCAGCATGGAATATCAAATATGGAGGCTTGATGGATAAAGCCTGAAGCTCTGACACTCTGCGGGCAGAAGTAATAGCTACCAGAAAGATGGTCTTCCATGACAAAAATTTGAGGTCACAAGAGGAAGCTGGTTCAAATGGTGGAAGAATTATCCAGGAAAGCATAACATTTAGATTCCATGGAGAATAGGGAGATTTCACAGATGGTCTAATATGAAAAGTCCCTTCGAGAAAAGGTTTGGATAACTTGTGAGACATGATATTCAGCCCTTCAAATCCAAGATGAAAATTAGAAATTGCAGACAAATGAACACGAACTGTTGCTGCTGCAGCTCCTTTGTTAAAAATCATAGTCAATAACTCTAAAATGGAGGCCATAGGGGCTTGGTAAGGATCAATATTATTTTTAGAAGCCCATATAGAAATTGTTTTCCATTTGCTAAGATATAGCTTCCTAGTAGAAGATTTATGAGAAGATAAAAGGATCTGTTTTGCCTCATTGGAGAGGTTATGGAACCTGGCTATGATGAGAAATGGATCAGCCAAGCTATCAGCTTCAGGGAGTGCAGAGAGGGATGAAGATCCCCTGAGTGGGTCAGAAGGTCTGGAACTGGGTCCAGAATCCAAGGGTCCTTCAAAAGATGAAGTCGAAGGAAAGGGAACCAAATTTGATGAGGCCAATGAAGGGCTATTAGAATGATGGTCCTTCCCAGGGTTTTTGCTTTCTGTAGAACCTTGGGTATCAACGGGATTGGTGGAAATGAACAGAGGAGACCAGGAGGCCACTTGTGTATGAGTGCATCCCTTGGGGCTTCTCCTGGAGGGGGAATCAGGGCAAAGTAGCTTCTGCATTTAGTGTTCATGTGACTGGCAAAAAGATCGCAGCACAGCTGGCCCCACCTGTGGAATATCCTGTCCACTATTTCTTTCTTGAGGGACCACTCGTGGGGCAACAAGATAGCCCTGCTGAGCTTGTCTGCTATCATGCTGGATTTCCCCGGGATGTGCATTGCCAACAGAAAGTGATACGGGAAACAGCCCACTGCCATACTCGGAGAGCCTCGCTACAAAGGGATATGACCTGGTTTCTTGTTTGTTCAAATACCAGACCACTGACATGTCAGTCTCAATCGCAATCATACCCAGAGGAAGAGAGTCCTGAAAGTACTTCAATGCCAGAAGTACTGCTCTCATCTCCAGGACACTGATATGCAGATGTGTCTCTTGATTGGTCCATGTGCCTAGGGCTGTCTTTCCCTGAAAATGCCCCCCCTTATCAGGGAAGCATCTGTGGTCAATGTGGTTGCTGGAGGGGGTAGCACAAATGGGCGTCCTATTGTGACATGAAGTGAGGTCAACCACCACTGAAGGTCCTTTTTGCAGGAATTTGTGATCATTACAGTGTGAGACATGGGAAGCTCTTTGTAAGACTATTGAGTGAACAACAGCCATTGTAATATCTGCATGTGCATATGAGCTAGTGGTATGGCTAGAATTGCTGCTGCCATCATGCTGAATAATTACAGAACGTCTGATGCTGGTGCTCTGTCTTTTGATATCAGAACACTGACATGCTGACGAAGAAAGACTCTTTCTACTGGAAGCCTTAGTGTGGTGGTGGTGGTGTCCAACTCTGCCCGATAAAAATGATATGCTGCGATGGCGACAAGGCAGACTTTTCTGAGTTGATTGTAGTGCCCAGATGATTGCATTGCAGAGTGACAGAGTGGCCTGAATGAGATGATGCCTGGTGGTGGTGGTAAGGAGCCAATCATCTAGGTACGGGAAACACCTGGAATCCTAGATGCCTCAGGTGATCCATGACCACCATCAAGCATTTGAACATACTGGGGGGTCTGTAGTGAGACCAAATGGCAGGGCTCAAAACTGGTAATGATTGGCTCCCAGCCTGAAGTGCAGATGATCCCTGGATGGCCTGGCCATTTTTATGTGGTAGTCCACATCCTTGAGATCTATCGAGCACATCCAATTGTCTTTCCCTAAGAAGGGAAGTATAGACTGAAGCGTGACCATCCAGAACTTCTCTTTCTTTACGTATTGGTTCAGTCTGCTGAGGTCCAATATGGGTCTCCAGTCCCCCATCTTCTTTGGGACCAAAAAGAATATTGAGTAAGTTCCGGATCCTGTCTGGTCTGCTGGGACTGGATGGATGACTCTTTTTCTTAGCAACGTTTGGACCTCTGTTGCTGCCTGTTCCCTGTAACTGGGTGGACCATCCGGGATCTTTCTTATGGGTGGAGGTGGTGTGGCGAATGGGATGAAGTATCCTCTGGAAATAATACTTTGTACCCAGTTGTCTTTTGTTATTTTGAGCCAGGCGTCTGGATACAAAGATAAGCGACCCCCGAATGCCTCCATAGCAGGACAGTCAGGCCTCCTCTCAGGAGCACTGGTAGGGCTTCCCAGAGAAGTGATCTCTGTTGCCCTGATGTTGCAGACCCCCTCTGCCATGAGGGCGGCATCTTCCATTATTGCTCCCTCTGCCTCTGGAGGGGGGTTCACCATGTGTGTCCTGAAAGGCTCCTTGGGCTTTTCAGAACCACATTTTTCCTCCCCTTTGACCTTTAGGGTAATGTCAGGAAGGGGTGGAAAAGCAGACCCTGATGGCAGAGTATTTCCATCCTGTTCACACCTGGTTAAGGTTTCCTTCAATTTAGGCCTGAAGAGGGATGAGCCATCAAAGGGAGTGTTCATGAAGGATGACTTGAAGGGCTCCGCGAAGGAACACAAGAGCATCCAGGAGTATCTCCTAAGAGCAACTCCTGTATCCGCTGCCCTACTCGTTCCATCAACTGCATAAGAGATGAGGCGCATGGATGAGATGACTGTAGAATTGAGGGTAGCAAGCTGAGCGGCAACTTTGTCAGAAGCTCCTGCAGCTACTGTACCCTGAAGAGTATCTCCTAGCTCCTTAAGGAGATCTCTTTGTAACCTGATAAAATGGCGAATGAAAAGCAAAGGTTGCTGAATGAAACATGCACTTCCCATATCTATCCATAATCCTGGAGTCTCTGTTAGGAGGATGGCTAGATGAGGAAGCCACCACCATGGCATAAACTGGAACACCTTTTGTTAAAAATGGTTTGTCAAGGGGGCAGAAATGACTTTATTAGGCCTCCTAGGGACAGAGGCTCCATAGCATCTGGAGACTCCCACATCCTTCATGAGACCAGGTGTATCAGCTCAATGAAGGGCTCAGAGACACCCAAGAGGTGGTGGGCTGAGACCCAAAACCCTTTAGGAGAACTGACTCCTCAGCTGGGCTTTTGGACTGCCAGTCACCCCTCTGCCTAAGGATTTTAAGTATCTCAGCAAATGAGATATCCTCAGAGGGGGACCCTTGTGACTCATCTAAGTCAGTATCTGATGTTATTGAGACTCCTGAGGGGCATCTAGATGTTTCCTCTTACACACACTCTTCCTGGGAACCTCATCAGTGGGAATTTCTGGTGAGGTCTCGGAAGAGCAGGGGCCTCCCAATGGGGCTTTCTGAGGCTCTGGGTCTCTATGCTTCGTAAGGATATGTGAGGCAGAAGCAGACACAGGCACTTTAGGGGAGGAGTAAGGCAGACCTCAGGTCAAGGATGTCTTAGGAGACATGAATCTCTTCATGGCATCGAAAGCATCTCTGCTCCAATGTGAGGGAACCAATGTATCCGAAGATATCGTCAATATCCTCAGGTCTGGGACAGTGGGCTCCAAACCAGAGGTAGGAGCCGAGCTCCTCCAAGCCGAAGCTCTGAGAGGGAGAGTCAGAACCGACAAGTTGGTCCAACTATCCTCCCCAGACCTGACTAGACAGCATTGGCCCCTAGAGTCCTCGATCAGCACCGAGGACATCAGAGTACATGAAGCCGAAGACAGTGGAGCAGGCGTCTGCTCCGAGGGTTCCACTATCATCAGGCCTAACTCCTCTGGCTCCGAAGGACCAGCATGGCTTGGAGGAGGAATAGTTTGAGCTGGTGCAAGGGTCTTCGGCTCCGAAGCCATTTGGGTCGAAGCCAATAACATTTTTGCCAAGGCTAGTGCCAATAACAGCTTCTGCACCACATGATCCACATCCAGATCTGACAGGCTGATAGAGGATCGAGAGGAGTGCACCGAAGGTGGTACCGACTGATGTAATGCACTCTTTGGAGCTTTGGACACCGGTTCCAAGACCGGAGACCGGCTCTGAAAGGAAAAGACTGTCAGTTCTGATGGCAGTGGAGCCGAAGTCAAAGATTTTTTTCATTTCTTAGAGTCCGAAGTCTTGGAAGACTTTGAGGACTTGCTGGATCCATCTTGGTCACTCAAAGCTTCAAAGGTTTCAACCCTCTGTCGATAAGTTTTCTCTTCCTTTCCTTAAGGACCCTTGAGGAGGAGGAATGACAAATAGCACAGCTGTCTTGCAAATGCAGGGCTCCTAGACAGTATACACAATTGACATGGCTGTCTGTTACAGACATCTTTTGGCCACACTTTGGGCACTTCTTAAACCCAGACTTGGGATGCTTGTCTTGGTCCGCCATTAGAAAACTTGGAAAAGAATTACTGTCACACAAAACAATTCAGTAATCAGCTACCAAAAGCCTTAAAAAATATCAGGCTAAATCACACACACACACCGAAATGCAATGTAAATATAAATGTGTCAGGAAAAGCCTTTACTGTCACAACTTTTTAAACACACAATAATAGCAGGCTATACAGAAAAAAAGGAGATAGCTGCTAAGATATAATATCCTGTCTAAATATCCAGACAGACAAAATTACTGTTAATAATAAAACTAACAGTAATTATAAATGTAAGCCTTTCCTAAACAAACTGAAGGCTAAATACACTATACAGAAAAACTACACACTAAAATGTTTTTAGCAAAATAGTGCCAAAGGTCACTGACTAAGCACACTCTACTGACTAGCAAAGAGTTTAAACTCGGCCTAAATCGAAAGGCCAATTAGAAAAAATGTTTAAACAGACTAAGGGAAGGGCCTAAAGTACAGTAACACACAGTATAAAGCTGTAAGAGCTTTAATAAACTAAGCTATTTAAACTATGTAAATGTAAGTAAGAAATAAGTACCCGAGCTAATGCAGAACCTCCGATCTATTGCAATGGCAAACTAGATCTTGGGTAATTTCAGGTGCATCATGGGATAGGGACTTGGCCTTGAGCTATTTGAAGACCTCGAGCTTTGCAAATGGCCCACCGAACCCATCAGCAAAGAATGAACGGCAAGATTGAACAACTTCACATCACTCGTTATACTCTGCATTCTGTGATGTGCAGTTCTCTACAACTTTGTGTGATCACTGCCTCCTAAGATAACCAGCTGATTAAGACAACAGCTTATGGGGTTCCTTCTTGACTTTTCTGCTTGCAATAGCACATTCATTTTACATGACAAACAAGACAAACTTGCTACGAAACACTAACTAGTTCCTTCCCAAGTCATTGTTCAGCTGAGTAACACTAATAACTTCCTTGCTGTACTGACTGACGCACACTCTTTAGCACCACCACACCATTCTGTTATGAAGCCAAAGCAGTATAACATCATTATACGAATATACACGTTTCTCATGATGCTTTGCATTAGATATACAGTAATACTGTTCTTTAGCCATAACTAAGGCAAGCAAGACCAAGAATAAATATGCTGCAATATATTTTTTTTAATTTGCCAAAGGAATTAGCAAAATGGTTCTCCCTCCTGTGCCCTACACTGGCTTGACCATTCCTCAGTAGGAGAAAGAGTCAGACATCCCTTGCCTAGGTTATGCCCTACTGCTCATTCATTCCCTTTGGAAGTAAGAGGCAGCTGACAGGAATTGGGACAGTCTGTTGCTCATGTGGTATTTCCTATCCCAACTCACCTACCCCTCCCCATGGAGGCATTTGGCATCACACCTCTCCCCAGGGATGCATGTGGCATCATGCCCCTCCCAGGGATGTATGTGGTATCATGTATGGTTTTCCCAGATTTAGCAGTGTACCTGCCTGGCTGCTTTTTTTAGTAATGGTCAGCCCTCTGATAAACAGTGTGTATGTAGTGAACAAAACGACCCCCATCCCTTCTTCCAGGATGGATGAACCAGCAATATCTGCTCACTCCCATCCACCACTGCCCGGCCCCTTTATTGCCCGTACTGTTAGTCAAACATGGGACACCTTGGTCAGAGTTGGGGCTTCATCCCTCTAATGAGTGCTCATACCATGGAAGTATGAATCTCAATCTCTAACTTGAATGGGTACACTACATAATAAATGAAGGGGAAACTAGAAAGTAGTGGTAAAGTGCCATACAGTGTAGAGGCTACAATCCAACATAAGCTAAATTTTCTTAAAAAAATAAATAAATAAAATAAACACTCATTATTGATTACAGCTGCAATGATGAAAGTAATAATATGGTAAAATACCATTTATATTTTATTTATACATTTGTTTACTAAGGTTATGGGTCGACCACTCCAAAGAACCTTTTCTGCCATTGTCTCAGCACAAAGAAGTTATAAAAAATGTATTTATACATATAAACATTTAGACATGATTACAAGTCATACAAAAATAGAACTAAGGTAGGGAAAATATTCTACAGCAGAAATGTTATACCCATATTTGTGCATTTGTACATACAGCAGAGCCAACAAGTGAGTAAAGTCATCAACTGAATTAAAGAAATAAAACAAAAAAATGAAGACAAATAGCACCTAAGGAATGAAATCCAATCAGCTTTACAGCAAAGAAATAAAGCAACCACTTTATGCACCATTAAAAAATTATGTAGTCAATCGGTGTTGTGCAAAATAATTATTATAAACTAGTTCCTGTATGAATGTTCAGCAACAACTTGAAATCAATAGCTAGCCTTGAAGTTTATTTCCGTGATTAGTGGAAAAAATACCACTCTTGTAGAGATTACAGCTGACAATGACAAAAGTAATAATATGGTGAAATACTGTTTTTATTTTATTTATGCACTTGCTTACTAAGCTTGTGGGTAGAGTATTTCAAGAAACCTTTACTGCCATTATCTCAGCACAAGGCAGTTATAAAAAGTGTACATATATGTATAAACATTTAGACATGATCAAAATTAGTACAAAAATATAACTAAGGTAGGGGAACCATTCTACAGCAGAAATAGTATACCTGTATTTGTACATACAGCAGAGGCAACAAGTGAGTAAAGTTAAGCAACTGAATTAAAGAAATAAAACAAAAATTAAGACAAATAGCACCTAAGGAATGAAATCCAATCAGCTTTACAGCAAAGAAATAAAGTTTATGCACCATTAAAATGATGTAGTCAATCTGTGCTGTGCAAAATAATTATATACTAGTTCCTGTATACAAGTTTTCAACATCAACTTGAAATTAGTTGCAAGTATTACAGCTTATTACCTGACTAATAAAAAAAAAACTCTTACAAAAAATGACCATGAGACATAGAAATGAAGAAGTTTATCCAAAATTAGATAAAGTAACACAATCCTTCCATTTCAGGGTACACACACACATCCCATCCTGGGAAAAGCTGACAATACGATGTCAGCAAGCAAAACCAAAGGATGAACAGCATTTACTCACCTACTGATTAATCAATTAATCAAACTCCCCAACATGCAGCCTTGTGAAACTCCTTCATTCACACTTTGGCAAAGCCCATAGCAGCTCATGAAATAGAAGCAGAAGTAAAGAATAAACTGCTGAAATACATAAAGCCATGGACCAATGTGTCTGGAAACCTAACAAGCGAGACTGCCTCTGGTATCTGAAAATGTTAGTTATATACTTACCATAAAGCTGGGTCTTTTCATTCTTGTATGTCCCATACAACCAATGGGTTTCGGCCTGCTTGAGGGATCTGAGCTGACAAACCTAGGCCTCCAGCCTTGAGCTCCTGTAACCTTTTCTTCCCACAATGCACCTGTTCTAACTAAGCTAGCTTCCCTCTGATTGAATTTTCTGCCTAGAAAAAGCTATAAGGAACAAAACTCATTCAAACTCATGGAAGCGGGACACTGGGAGGGTTGTCATATGAGACAGAAAGGAATGAAAGGATCGAGTCTTATGGTAAGAACATAAGTACTACACCTATTCATTCTGTCCATCTAGTTTGACTGGTGGGTCAGAATCCCCAGCTACTAAAACACTTGCATGACATCATGACAACAGACCTTTGAGCATACACACTCCAAAGAAAGCCCTAGATCTGGACATCAAATCTAGTTTACAGCATTTAGAAAAGGTATGCATTGTGTGCAAAGCTGCTGCAGCACAAATATCATCAATCAAATAATTTTTGAAGAAAGCTATAGATGTAGAGACAGAACATGTTGAAAGAGCTTTTGGCTTGCATGATAATGATTTATTTATTAACTGGCATAAACAAAGGAGATGCAACCAGACAGCCACCTGGAAGTGTTATCCTGGATACTTTCTTTCCCAAACTATTAGTTGCAAATAATATGAATAACTGGCAGTCCTTCCTGAATGATTTTGTGCAGAGTAAACAGAATCTCAATTGTTTGTGAACAGCTAGGGTGTGGACAGTATACTCTCCCTTGTTGGAATACTTAGGAAAAAAATAATGGATCATTTGATTTAGGTTAGATTCAGAAGCCATCTTGGAAATGATGGATGGATTGGTTCTGACAAAAACCCTGCCCTTATGAAAAATCGGGTAAGGCAAGACAGCAAAAAGAGCACTGCAGCTCATATATCCTTCTAGCTGAAATGACGGTCACTAGGAAGAATTTTTTTCCAGGAAAGGAACTTTAGTGCAATGAAGAAAGCTGGTTCACAGTGGTTGTGTTAGAGAGATTCCAGCATAAAATCTAGATCTCATGGAGAAGACCTGAGAGTGGGAGCCTGCCTGTGCACAAAAGTTTGGAATTGCAGCTAATTGAACATTAATTATTGAAAAACTAGCCCCTGAATTGAAAACAGTAGACAAGAACTGTACAACCTCAAGAACAGGACTATGAAAGGGTTTACCCTACAAGAGGCAGTCCAGAGTAAGAAAAGTACAGTTGCGCATACTTACCATAAATGTAGATGTTCGAGTGTATTCACTGTGGTTACCTGCCTGTAGGTAGCCTTAAGTCGGCCCAAATACCAGAGTCTTGGGATTTCTGCTTCGGATGCTGTCGCCTCATTTATGACGTCAGGTCATCAGGGGTATAAAACATGCAGCCGATGCCATTACATCAGTTTTTCTTGCCCCAGATGTCAGGAGTCCCCAAAATAAGAAGCAATCAAATGGTGTGGAACACCTCCAGTAAAAAGTAAATACCATTTCCATAAGATATGGGCAAAAAGGAGGATAGATAGAAAGTACAGAAAGACAGGGAGCTGGAGGGAGGGTAACCAGGACTGCAACAGTGAATACACTCAAACATCTACATTTATGGTAAGTGTACACAACTGTGCTATGTTCTTCGTGTTTCACTGTTGCAGTCATCACACTTGGGTTGATTCCCAAAGCTGAGGAAGGGTAGAGGCAATCAAGAAGTATTAGGGCTGGCTAGCAGGCCTTGTAAGAGTGCTGTGGCAAATCCAGCCATGGATTTAGAAAACATAGGTAAGTGGTAATGCTTGTGTACAGAACTCCAGGTTGCAGCTACCAGGATGTCCTTGGTAGGGACTCCCCTGAGAAAAGCTGTGGAGGTTGAGGTAGCCATAGTGGAATGAGGCCTGATCCCCTGTGGGGTAGGTTTTCCATGGTGTTTGTAGCAGAAATGGATGCAGTGTGCTATCCATTTAGAAATGGTTTGTTTCGGCTGATTCCAAGATGGTGGATATCATGTAAACATCCTCTCCTTGTAGCTCCTCAATCAGCTATTTACCTCATCTTAATCAAATGCCATCGGACTGGATTTACAAATAACTAAAAATTAAAACATATCAACCAAGCTCTCTGCTACACTTCTGGAGTTTTAAAAGGCATGGGGACTCTATGCTCCAGACCAGAAGTGTATCCCTCACTGGTAAGATCAGACCATAAACTAATCTCACTAGATATTCACATCCCGACCCCAGCCCCTGCCCAGAAAACCACAGTGAAAAACTTTTCTAAAGCAAATTTCACACTCCTCAAAACTGAGGTGGAATCCTTCAAAGCCTCCGGGCCTGTGGAAAATACGGCCCAGACTGTAGAATCCTTTATAAACACATTCTATGAACACCTTCAGGAATGCATGGATCATGCAAACCCAAATAAAACCAAGACCCAATCCTCCAAAGTTAGGCATCCTGTCTGGTGGACCCCAGTCATAAACAAACTATACAATAGAAGGAGGAAGCTACTACATGATAGAGCAAAATCCCAAAAAGGGAAGGCATCTCTGATCAGTATTAGCAAAAAACTATGGGCACTCATAAAATCGCCTAAGGCCAGCTTCGAAAGAAAAATTGCACAGGACACTAAGGATAATCACAAGGCTTTCTTTAGTTATGTTAGGAACCTGGGTGGGAATTCCCAGATATGCTCAGAATTAGTCCAAAATGACAAAAATACACCGAACCCACAGACATTGCCAGTATCCTAGCAGACAGGTTCAGCGCAAACTTCTTCCCCACCAAAAGGGCAAATATCTATCACAGCAGAGTGCTGCCCCCCCCTGACATCTCAGATGCTCAGGTAAGAGCCGCCCTCTCCAAAGCAAAAAACACAGCATCAATGGGACCAGACGGTGTCCTGGGCTGCGTCCTACATGAACTCCAAGAACTAAACCCAAACATAAAACTACTGTTCAATCTCAGCCTTACTACAGGATATGTACCCAAAGAGTGGCGTTCAGCAACAGTGGTCCCTCTCCACAAAGGTGGTGCCTCAACGGATCCTGGAAACTATCAACCCATAAGCTTGACTAGCTTGGTCTGCAAAGCTATGGAAAGGATCATCATGGACCTCATAAATAAAGATATTGGGGACCTACAGACACTGGATCCTACCCAGTTCGGCTTTGTTAAGGGCAGATCCTGCCTCTTAAACCTGGTTGATTTCTTTGAAACAGTCACCAAGGCCATTGACGAGGGGAAGGTGGTCCACACAGCCTACCTGGACCTCGCAAAAGCCTTCGATACAATACCCCACTCGGGCATTATAGATAAGCTCACCAGCTTAAATATAAACCCCTATGTCACTAAATGGGTTGCAAACTGGCTCAAGGACAGAACCCACATGGTTAGAGTTGCTGGAGCCATGCCAGACTCCAAACCAGTTACAAGTGGCGTCCCACAAGGCTCAGTCCTGGGACCTCTCTTGTACGGTCTATATTTCTCAGAGGTACAGGCTAACATGGAAGGACTGTGGCTGACCAAGTTCACAGATGACTGCAAACTGGGCACCATAATAGATTCTCCAGCCGACACAAGCATGCTACAAAAGGGCCTCATAAAAACAGACAACTGGTGCCAGAGCCATGGCCTCAAGCTAAATGCTAAAAAGTGTATAGTCATCCCCTCTGGCAAAAACAAAGTGCCCACAAATTACCACATAGGTGGTAATCCATTAAGTACGGAAGAAGTAATTAGGGACCTGGGGACCCAAGTTGATAGCAATCTCTCATTTGACAACCACGTGGCCAAAGTGGTTAGAAAAACATTTTATACAGCCCACCTAATCATGAAGGGATTCACATCTAGATCAGGGGAGGTCATCGTGCCTCTTTACTCATCCCTCATCAGGCCCATAATTGAGTACAATGCCCCTTTTGGGATGTACCTTTCCAGACACCTGCAGCAACTGAAAAGACCCCAAAGGTACCTCACCAAGAGTATCAAAGGGCTCAAACAGATGCCATATGCTGCCCGGTTAAAGAGACTCCAGCTCTACTCAGTGGCATACCGCCTGCTCAGAGGCGATCTGTGCCTGACGTATAAAGCCATGTCCAACTCGGAATTAATGGACATGCTGCACCTCAGAAAATCCAAATCCCATCGAGCTACACACTTGAGAGACTTGAACCTCAGCACTGAAATAAATAAGACATGCTGGAGGGACAGATTCATAACCCAGAGGCTCCCTTCACTCTGGAATAAAATCCCAATCCAGGTTAGGCAGAGTCCCTCATTGACTCTCTTCAAGAGGAATCTTGATGAGTGGATGGGAGATAGTAGGTTTACCCCAGGTATCACTTCTGTGTCACTGTTAGACAGAGGCACAGTATACTAACCTCGAAAAAGGGCATAGCAAAATTCATTTAAAATGGGTGGCGAAAGCCAAACACACTCTGGCTAGGCTTATAAATGCCCTAGGGCAGATAGCCTAGTATGAACCTATGAACCTATATACTGCTAATATACCAACAGAGCTAAAAGTGCCTTTTCTAAAGCTTTTGGTGAACTTCCAAGCCTTTAACTTCTAAAATGAGGAGGAGGAGGGAGAGGGAAATGAAGTAGCAAGGGAGAAGAGGAAGAGAGAGAGAGAAAAAAAGGAAAAAAAGAATAATAACTTTTACATTTCTAATATACCCTCTGCTATTCTAAAGGAACCATAACTAACCCCGAGTTATTTTCACTTCACCCATTTCCTAAAAAGCTCACTGAAGTTGTGGTACCCATCTCAAACAGGCTGGAAGCAACTTGAAGGCCTAAATCAAGCCATAACCATTGTTACAACATTCCAAAGAAAGGATTGTAACATCTAATCGAGATGTCCATGTAAACAGCAAGTTGAACTTTTTGGTCCTACCTCAAATCTATGGCTAAACAGGGGAAAAATTTAACTGCAACACACCTCTCAAGCTGACTTCTTGCCACTTGTATCCTCAGAGCTCTACACTGGAAGAAAATAAAATGGACTATTTTCTGCCTAATTTCTGAAGAAAATAAAGGGAAACAGGATGGAAATCAAAAATAAGAGAGGGTGGGGTGATTTATTGTAGCTGCCAACAAACTAACACAGCTTTTTTTTTTCTCTCTCTCCGATTAGGATATCAAAAAGTTAAAACGTATAACTTTGAGTCACTGTTGCTTCTGTAAAGTGTTAAAAAGCATTTTAATATTGATAGAAATAAACATCTTACAGAAGAATGTTGATTGTAGTGTAACAAGTGGGAACAAATGCTATCAGGCGCTGAATGTCTGACTGCATAATGAATGTAATCAGCAGGTTGTGTATTTTCCCACACCAGTATATCTAAGGCCAATTAATCAAAAGAGAACATGACCATTACTGTACAATACATACCATATATCAGACAGAGTTAAGATTTATGTACGTGTGTGTGTGTGTGTGTGTGTATGTATGTATGTATGTATGTATGTATGTATGTGCATGTGTATTTGTATATATGTATATATATATATATATATATATATAAAATGTATATTTGTGTATGTGTGTATGTATATATATATATATATATATATATATATATATATATATATATACATGCACACATATACATACATACATATATACACAAATATACATTATATATATATATATGTATGTATGTGTGTATGTATATATCTATATATATTTATATATTTTTTTTTCCTCTCTGTCTCTTCTTACACAGTAATTGAAATTGGTTACAGTATAATCCTCTACTAGTCATATAATAAATAATCTGTATAAGCCCAAAGTAACTTTCTGATGATAGCAATGCATGCTCTCTAGAATACGGCTTCTGTTTTTGCTAAAGGAATATACACCATGGGTTAGAAAGGAGACATGATATACCCAAGACTAGTTAGCTGTGTTATGTCACTAGGGGTGCCTAATGAAACTAATTAATGAAAGAGATGACTGCAAACTAGGAGCCATATTCAAGTCCCCAAATGATGTGGACATCCTACAGAAGGGCCTCACTGAAACAAATGCCTGGTGTAAGAGCCATGGCCTCAAGCTCAATGCCAAAAAGTGCAGTGTCATCCCCTTTGGTAAAAACTCTGTACCCATGAACTACCACATAGGCAGCAATCTACTCAACACCGAATGCGTGATAAGAGATCTTGGGACCCAGGTGGACAGTAGTCTCTCCTTTGATAGTCACATCGCCACAGTAGTCAGGAAGTCCTTCTACGTGGCACACCTCATCATAAAAGGGTTCTCATCCAGGAAAAAAGAGGTCATTGTTCCCCTCTACTCGACAATCATTAGAAACATTATAGAGTACAACACCCCTTTTGGAATGTACCTCACAAGACATCTGCAGCAGCTGGAAAGGCCACAGAAGTACCTCACAAGAGGATTACTGGCCTCAAACAAATGCCCTACACTGACTGCCTCAAAAAACTCCAGCTTTACTCTGTAGCATATCGCCTACTCTGAGGTGATCGCTGCCTAACATATAAAGCCATGTCAAACCCAGAGCTGTTGGACATGCTACACCTAAAGAAATCCCAATCCCTCCGAGCTACATGCTCTAGGGACCTAAACCTTGTCACCACAATAAACAGGACACACTGGAGGGATAGATTCCTTTCCCAGAGACTTCCTATATTCTGGAACAAGCTACCCATCTACGTCAAGCAAAGGTCTGCATTAGCACTCTTCAAGAAAAATCTTGATGAGTGGATGGGAAATAGGAAATACACCCCGGGGATCACTTCTGTGTCTCTGCTCAACAGTGGCACAGGAAAATAACTTTCTTGGGTGGCATAAGCAATAGAACCTTGTTGGCTAAGCTTACGTAGGCCCTTGGGCCGATAGCCTAGTACCTACCTATGAACCCAATGCTTACCTTATTACTAAGGTCATAATCCATATGCTGTCATTAGTACTATTAGGCATATAATAGATAATGGGCCAGATTCACGAAGGCTTGCACGGAGTCTAAGAGTAGAGTAAGACTCCATGCAGCCAACATGTCCGCCGAGCGATCCAGGAACAGCCGGTAGGAGCATGCAACAGAGCTCCTAAAACGA
Organism: Protopterus annectens; assembly: GCF_019279795.1. Classification (NCBI taxonomy): domain Eukaryota; kingdom Metazoa; phylum Chordata; order Ceratodontiformes; family Protopteridae; genus Protopterus; species Protopterus annectens. The sequence continues at coordinate 576,680,640 of NC_056751.1, read as the reverse complement.
GTCTTACACAGACAGGGCTTGGATATGCAAATTACCTCAATTGCAGGTGAAAGCTATGCAAATAAGGTAAATTTGTGATCCAGGAATCCCGAACCTGTCCGAGTAAGAGTAGTGTTATTTGCAGAAATGTACTCAGTTGACAACTGAGTACCGTTCTGCAAACAGCAAAACGGAGCCGTGACAGCACCAAATAAAGGTTGCATCCAGTTGAGGAACCATGCCAATAGCCAAATATACGGCCATTGGCAATGTTCACCGATGCAAAATAAAAATAAAAGTATTTTTTTATCCTGATCGCCGATGTTTAAGCGTAGCACAGCGCCGCACAAATGCGCTGCGCTCTAAAAACCAGAAAACCAATAATTAAAATCCACAAATGTGGATTTTATTGCAATTCCTAATTTACAATGCAGTGGAATGGCAGGCCGAAGACAACATGGCTACCGAGTAGAGGTTGCTAAGGGGGAAGCTCAGTCTAAGAGATGTAACTAAGCATTAGTAGGCAATCCTATGCAAATGAGGGTAAAGATAGTGAATCCCAAGTTTACATAACAAATGAGCACAATAAGTGGAGTGTAGGAGTAGGATAAGGGGAGTATCAGAGTAGAAGATAGGTGACATCACGAGGGGGGTATGTATGAAAGAAGTGAAGCTCATTGGAGCAGAGTGGCATGTGTTTGCTGTCAGTTACTCATCACTGGAAGAGGTGTGTCAACAGGTACCCTAGCTAAAGGCAAGAAATTGAAGGCGTATGCCATGGATAACACTAAAGTTTCTTGTAGAAGTGCCTGCAACGTGTTTGCCTGCAGTTGCGCGCCTTATATCCAAGTAAGACTGTGTCTGCGCGTGTAAGCCTGTGTGCGCGCGTTTAAGCATGTTTAAGGTTGTTTAAAGTTGTGGAAGCGGGCTTGCGCTGGTATGCGTGCGTTTTAGCAAGAATAAGCAAGTTTTAGTCCGTGTAAGCATGTGTGTAAGCATGTGTGTGTGAGCGTGTTTGCGCTTGTGTGCGTGGCGCTGCCCCCCTGAGGAAAAAGAAAGGGAAAAGGAAGCACAACAAATAGTAGGAAGTTAGCCAGGGAGTACTATTAGAGCTAGCAGGTGAAAACAATCAGAATTAGGCAATTACACAAGCAGTACACTAGCCCAGCACAGCACTTAGAACTTTGCAAACAACATTCCACTATGTTTCTCTCAGAGACACTGCAACACTGCAGTAAGCTAATAGAAGTGAAAAATGAAAAAGCTTTACTGAGACAAAGAAATGTTAGGGGCTGCCATTGCTGTTATAAGGCAACATATGCAACATGCTGAGGGTGGTGACAATGCGAATGCTGCTGGACAACCCACAGTGATGAGACGGAGAAGAGTGTACAGGCCCAGGGTAACCTATCAGGGGCTACATGAGCTGGAGATAGTGGAGTGCTATAGAGTAGACAGAGACCTCATGCAGCAAATTGTTGAGCTGTGCAGGCCACGCCTCACACACAGAACCAACAGAGGGGAACCCATCCCAGTGGAAACCAAGGTATGTGTTGGCCTAAGAATATCAGCAATAGGTACTTTCCAGAGACCAACTGGTGATATGATGGGGATATCACAGGCATCAGCATCCAGGGTACTGCACCAGTTCCTGGATGCCATGTCAGCACATGTCGGTGATCATGTATATTTCCCCAATTCCCATGAGGTATTGGCCAGCAATATGTGTCTCTTCTAGCAAATAGCGGAATACCCTGAGGTAGTGGGTGCAATAGACTGAACGCACATATGCATCACAGCACCAGCCAGTGAGCAGGGCAGGGTCTACTTTAACCGCAAGGGCTTCCCCTCCATCAACTGCCAGGTTGTGTGTGATGCCCAGGGCATAATACTGAATGTATGTGCTGGCTGCCCTGGAAGCTACCATGACTCCCATATTTGGCATCTGACACAGCTGTACCAGACATTTGCCAGTGGGGACATCCTTCATGGTCACCTAGTGGGGGATGCTGGCTATGCACTGGAGCCGTGGCTGACGACACCCATCAGAAACGCACACACACCTGAACAGGAACGCCATAATGAGGCACACGCACAAACACAAAATGTAATTGAGTGTGTGTTTGGGCTGCTCAAGTCACGGTTCCGGTGCCTGGACACATCTGGTGGAGCCTTGCAGTACTCACCAAGTATATGTACCCAAATTGTCATGGTATGTGCTATGCTACATAATATGATCCTGCGAAAACAGCTGCAGCAGGACCAGCATAGGCCCGGGCCAAACAGCCCCCCATCATTGCCAAGGCCATCACAGGCAGAGCGTGACTTGGAGGAACAACCTGAGCCTGCCCCAGTAGGCAAAAGGAGGCATGCCCAGTATGCTTTGGCCTTGGCAAAGATGCAACGCATAGCACATACACTGGCTCAGTAGCAACCCTGGAAATTATACCTCTCTCTGACTCGCACATATAGTAAAAGGGATGCCTAACTTGACACTACCTGTTTTCAAACATGTATAGGAAGTGTAGTATGTGCATCCAACATAGGCAGCCCTGCAGCACCACCTGAGGCATGATTGCCATGTGTTAAACAATATAAAGCAGTGCTAAACAGCTTTTACCACCATTTAATATATGTAAACAAAATTGCACACACCAACTAGCACAACTGTGGTCAATGTTGAGCAATATTGTGCAACGTTCAGCAATGTTGGTTAACATTCAGCAATGTTGGTTAACATTCAGCAATGTTGGACAAGCTTGGTCTAAGTTGGGCATAGCTGAACAAAAGCCAACATGCTCATATATGCTCTACTGGCCCCTTAAGCAGTCTGGTCTGCTCAGTATGAAAATATAAAGCAGTGACAGGCCTCGAACCCAGGATACTGTGCACTATAGTCATAGTACTGGATCACTAAACCATGACAGTATGTCAGTGGTCAGCCTGTATGAAGAAATGTTGATAAGTCTATGCAAAGTATCTCATGGAAAGCCTGCAGGCACAGCATAATCCCTGTCAAGTTATGATACAAAGGTGAGCCCTGCAGTAAGAATAGAACCTGATTTTCAACACACATATAGTATAAATGTTAATATTGGTCATGTTCACACACATCAACAAATGTAGTGGACCTCAGACAGCAACATACTGAAAGGTCACACTGGGCATGCTCACACACTTTAATACATGAGACAAATGTCAGGCAACAAAACACTGAAAGGCCAAACTGGGCATACTCACACACTTAGGCCATGTCTACAGCAGTGGGCCACACATATCCGGCAGTTGCATGTGTTAACCCAGGAACCTCTCACTATTCAGCAATCTGCCTTGTACATAGTTATATGACAGCAGACACATATATAATATAGTGGAACCCTGTCATAATCAAATATGCTCTGCAGATACTTAGGTTGTTCATAGAAAGTGGGACAGCAAAGAAGATAAAAGACCTGCAATCAGTATCATCAATAAACAATGTGCATCCCGAACATTATCATAGGTTCAGAGGTTGATACTAGGCTATCTGCCCTAGGGCATGTATAAGCCTAGTCAGAGTGTGGTTGGCTTTTGCAACCCTGTTAGATTAGTAGACTGTGCCTGTGAAAAATAGGTCACACAAGGATAGCCCATTTACATTTAGTCTATTGTGCCTCTGTCTAGCAGGGACCCAGAAGATATCCCAGGGGTAAACATATGATCACCCATCCACTTGTCAAGATGTCTCCTGTAGGTGGTCAGCGGGGGACTCTGCCTATGCAGGACTGGGATCTCATTCCAGAGTGAGTGGAGCAGTATCATAACATAGGTAGGTAGGGGTTTGAATCCTGCAATTGCTGAGTGTGTGTGTGTGGGGGGGGGGATGTGTGTGTGTGATTTCCTTTGAGAGGAGTGCCCTTTTTGGAGACTGGGAAAACACATTAAAAGAGGTACATTCCTCTTTGGAAAGTCTGATGATGTCAGTATCCCACAAATACAGCAGTGGAAATGAAAGCTCCCAGTAAAGCATATAGCGCGTCATGTTAATGCGTATCTCTCCAGTATCATGACATAGGTAGGGGGTTTGAATCCTGCAATTGAGTGTGTGCGTGTGATTTCCTTTGAGAGCAGTTGCCTTTTTGGAGACTGGGAAAACACATTAAAAGAGGTAAATTCCTCTTTGGCAAGTCTGATGATGTCAGTATCCCACAAATACAGCAGTGGAAATGAAAGCTCCCAGTAAAGCATATAGCGAGTCGTATTAATGCGTATCTCTCTTGTATCATAACATAATTAGGTAGGGGTTTGAATCCTGCAATTGCTGAGTGTGTGTGGGGGGGTGTATGTGTGTGTGTGATTTCCTTTGAGAAGAGTGGCCTTTTCGGAGACTGTGAAAACACATTAAAAGAGGTAAATCCCTCTTTGGCAGGTCTGATGATGTCAGTATCCCAAAAATACAGCAGTGGAAATGAAAACTCCCAGTAAAGCATACAACGCGTCGTGTTAATGCATATCTCTCTAGTATCATAACATAGTTAGGTAGGGGTTTGAATCCTGCAATTGCTGTGTGTGTGTGTGTGTGTGTGTGTGTGTGTATGTGTCTGTGTGACTGCCTTTGAGAGGGATGCCCTTTTTTGGAGACTAGGGAAACACCTTAAAAAAGGTTTATTCCTCTTTGGCAAGTCTGATGATGTCAGCATCCTACACATGTAGAAGTGGAAATGAGAACCCCAGTAAAGCATATAGCGCATTGTGTTAATGGTTATATCTCTAGTGTCATAACATAGTTAGGTAGGGGTTTGAATCCTGCAATTGCTGAGTGTGTGTGTGTGTGTGTGTGTGTGTGTGTGTGTGTGTGTGTGTGTTTGTGAGACCCTGTTGGTCAATGCGGTGTGGCTTTTGCTTTTACTACGGTATGACATATCAGGATTAAAACAGTATGTGCATTGCACACATCAGGTATCTGTGTGGCAAATAAATATATGTAAATGTGACCTCAATTAGTACATAGGTGAGAAGCCTGCATACTACATGAATACATTTGTTACCTTTGACAGATTGTGCCGCTGCTTCTCAGATCGTAGGTCACATATGTATGTATGTATGTGACAAGGCTGGCCACTGTAGTGATCTGTGGCCAAGGTCATGTGTCACACACACCCATGACAGTTTCTATAGACTAGTGTGAGTGAGGGTACATGCCTGGGGTATATGTCAGATATGCTCATACACAACAAAGTCTGGCAATAATGGACAGTTATTATAGGTGTACAATAGCCTTGTGGATATGCATACAGGCCCCTAATTTCTTATGTGATACACCGAGGGACTTCACAATACCTTTGGATATGTGGATACCAAAGGACAGATGACATAACACTTGGCTGTATGTACACATTGGTACCCGACATACATGTTGTGGGCTACCACCTATGTGGTACTGTCGGGATACTATGTATAGTAAATGTGGATGACTATGCTATAGTTGGCTTAGAGCTATACAGCATGTGTTGGACAACAGGTATCTGTCTGTATGATACCCTTGTGTAGGATATGTGTTCCATCCAGAGAATGCATTGTAGGCCAAAGCACGCATGTCCAGATGTGGATGCTTATATCCCTAGTGTGTTTGCATGTACCTAAGAAGGCTATATGCCAAACAGGTGTGGTCCCAGGAACGGGTGGCGGTCAATACCACTGGTTACTGTTATAGAATAGTACCAGAAGGATCCAACTGTTACTGAGTTCCCTACATCTGTGTGTCAGTTGTCAGGACATCATCTAATGATTGGTTAAAGTCAGGCTGTTGAGGTTGTGTATACTACCAGAATGCAAAACATTGACAGATAGTAACAGTATCACCCACAGCATAGTGTCAAACCATGTCATACACACGTGTACCCATGTTAGAACATATCTGTAGTAGAAGGCATACTGGCCACCGAGAGATACTATGAGATGTTAACACTGTGTAATACAGGGTATGTCACACGTCCCATGTGTCCACTATGCAGGTACATGCAGACAGTGTATCCCCACCATGTTCACAGATGTACACCTGCTAATCTGTACTGCACACATCACACACGTACTGTCCACTCACTAACACATGCTGGCAACACTATACACTTCAGCCAAGAGGCACATGGGCGGACAATACATACTCAGACCTAACACTGGTGTAAACAATACTAAATTGACAATCATAGCTTTGATGCATCATGCCTGCTCAGATATACCTACAAGGATATCATTACACTTTCCTGTTGACAACATGCTAACATTGCTACACTGCTATAATGTCACCCTGTGCATCAGCACCATGTTAGCCTGTTCAAGCATCAATGTTACAGATGACAGGAGGTGGCACAGGTTTCATTATATGCACAGGGTGTGTTGTTGGTTTGCCAGGGCCCGACATTGACCCATCCAATCGACATATGTGTGTGTGTGTGTGTGTGTGTGTGTGAGGGACAACAGTACAGCATGGGCCAATGTTGATGTAATGTGTGTGTGTGTATGTGTGAGCCCTAGGTGTTTGGTTTATGTGTGTGTGTCTGCATGCACACAGCTCTACCATGTGGCTGCCATATACGGGAGGTTGTGGGACAGACACAGACTGTACCTGCCAGGCTGTACAGATCATTGTCTCTGGGCACAGACACGGTACCTGTGCCTGGCAGGGTGCTACGGACAGTATCGGGTACCAAGCCTGACTGGGTACTATCATCAGAGGCAGAGGTATGTCGACTGGACCCATGTCCCTGCTGGGACTGGCCAGAGCCACGTGGACATGGTCTACTAGGACAGTCAATCGACAGGCCAGTCCCAGCATTGCTGGGGCTGGTACTGCCACTACGGGAGTGGCTGTGATCTGTGGGTCGTCTGCGATGACTGCCAGCCATTGATGTTGCTGGCATACGTCCGCGTTGACGTCTCATCTGTCCCTCATGGTCCTGGTTCATGGAAAACACATTGTGGACAGCATCTAATGTATCCCCCAATGTCTATCAATGACCTCGGTGTAATTACGGATGGCACCGGCAAGGTCACGGATACTGTCATTGATAGCAGTGTTATGGGCCCTCTGCGCCCTTAGTCCCTGTCTGGTGTACCGTTCCATACGTGCCTGTGCCTGCATTACAGCCTGGAACATACCTGAGGTTGTAAGACCTGTGGGGGCATGTCTGCCAGGGGCATTACGACCAGCGGTGCTCCCACGAGAACCCCTGGACATCCGCCTATCTGGTACCATTCCAGGAATCTGGGTATGGCTACTGTGAGGGGATGCATGTGCCATGGATACCACACTATCCTGGTCAATGCCAACTGTAAGCTGTCCCTCGGCTAAGGCCATTGGTGATGAGGGATGTATTGGCAGAATGAGTGTGCGCATAGATGGGGTGGAAAGCTGTGTACTGTCAATTGGCGGACCAATGATAGACCCTGTCAAACCTGCCTGTGCCATAATACATGTTTCATCATCTCCACTATTTGTGGCAGTGACTTGAGGTTCCCTGCTGCATTCAGCCAACCCAACCTCAGCACCTGTGAGAGGAAGACAGGAAACACACTTTACAATCTGTACATGATGTTATCACACATGCACACATGCACACAAATACACTCCTTACTACAGCAGACACACACACACACCAGCAATCCAAAACATACTCCATACTGGTTGAAGGTGGGGGACAGTATCACAAGGCAAACAGTCACCTCACACGTGTCAGCATGCAGAATATGTATTGCTCAAGACCATGCAGTGCAAGTGTAGACAGCCCTAGTTAATAACAGTATACATGGCTTTGATGCATGTGTGTAGTTGTTCAGTGATTGGCTACACCCTGGAACACAATGTGTACAAGGACACAACATTGCTGTGCAAGTATTATAAGCTCTGCTATGTCCTGTGCACCATCACTCACAGGTATACATACCATGGCTGCATGTGTTATCTGTGTGTCACATAGAATTCCATGTCTGATGACAGTGTCTGTGTCTGTAGCAGATAATTGTGGGCACAGGTGTAGCACATGCATGCTATGTACACACACGGGATGAGTGGTGCATGTATACGTGATGGAATACCAATGCTCGACATGGCCATTGTGCAGTGGTTATGGTGAGTGTGGGACATATTGCAGATATGTCAGTGCCAGCCATGACAAGGAATGCTACACGACTGCAACATTAAACATCACACATACCCAATGTGTGTCATGTGACCTATACACCAATAGCATTCCAGGACATATATGTGTCACTTTGTACAGATGGCGACTGCTATGCATATTGTGTACAGTTGCATATGTTTGCACACACACAACATTGAGGTGCAAAGCAATGACTGCTATGTGTAGTACTGTGGTCACTGTAACTGGATTGGGTGTAGTACCATGAGCCATCATCATCATGCATCATGTGGTCACTCAAGGCTACTAATGTGTGACAGACCACTGCCTAGCATGCTGTACCTGAACTGCAGTGCCATGGCTACGTTCACAATTACACAGCCACTTTGTACATGGGTGTGTGAGGTGCCCAATACGAAGCATTGCCTAACATGACTGTGTAAAACAGCAAAAAAATGATGGCAGCACCAGGAAATAAGGTTCAAGATTTAATCCAAAAGTTCAAGACAATATTCCAGTAAAATACAAGCCAAAAGTAAGCGCTTTCGTCTCCTGCACTGGAGACTTCTTCAGACTAATGGCTTACACATACACATAACCTATTTAAATACTAAAATAGCAGTCAATTAAACATAATTGGCAATTAATAATTAAAAGCTCAAATAGCAGTTCTTAAAACAACAGTCAGCCTAATGCTGACAAATACCTCTAACTAAAATCTGTAACGCTTCAGTCCCTTCCTTTTTAAATACATAATAAATTCTTCTCTATTATTAAGTCCTGGGGGAAAACATGCATTTAATCTAACCTGCCAGCAGTATTACAACCACCCTAATTCTTCTTCTACATTAATAATTTTGACATTAGGATGCACTGAATCTATTACCAAACACTTAAAATTGATTTTACATCTATTTTCCACATAATGCTTACCCATAGCATTTTTACATCACCCTTACCAATGGCATAGTGGTGTTCATAAATTCTCCTATATAATTCTCTTTTAGTTTTACCTACATAAAAGGAGCTACATTCTACACATATTAATTCATAAACAACATTTTTAGATCTACATGTGAATCTACCTGGGACTTCTACTAAAGTTTTACCAAGTGTAATTTCATGACTATCTATATATAAATATTGGCAATAATTACAATTGAAGCACTTTACCATTCCTATCCTTTCTTCCACAGCCTTATTTTTATTTATTATTATTTAACTTCTTTTGAAAAAAGTCTTTAAAGTTTTTCGCTCTTTTTTTGTACAAATTTGGGTTCATCTCCTAATTTCTGTATGATTTCACTATTTCCTTTTAGTATTCCCCAGTTCCTTCTGACTATAATTTTAATAGTATTAGAATCTGTGCTATTTTGTAATGCTAAAGCTGTGGTGAAGTCTACAGAAATTTTCTCCTTAAAAGTATTAATGTAGAAGAAGAATTAGGGTGGTTGGAATACTGCTGGCAGGTTAGATTAAATGCATGTTTTCCCCCCAGGACTTAATAATAGAGAAGAATATTTAAAAAGGAAGGGACTGAAGTATTATGGATACTTATTATATTATTATTAAGTATTATGGATAGTTAGAGGTATTTGTCAGCATTAGGCTGACTGTTGTTTTAAGAACTGCTATTTGAGCTTTTAATGATTAATTGGCAGTTATGTTTAATGGACTGCTATTTTAGTATTTAAATAGGTTATGTGTATGTGTAAGCCATTAGTCCGAAGAAGTCTCCAATGCAGGAGATGAAAGCGCTTACTTTTGGCTTGTATTTTACTGGAATATTGTCTTGAACTTTTGGATTAAATCTTGAACCTTATTTCCTGGTGCTGCCATCATTTTTTTGCTGTTTTGGATTCTGATTTGGTTAATAGCGTGCTGCTGTATTTCAAGTTTGATGACTGTGTTTGTGTTGAAGAGTGTTGCACAGCCCCATGATAGGCCTCTACCCCTCAGGTATATCATGTGTGCTGTGTGGATGACATGTGGGATACGGAAGTGTGACCTTACAGCAGGTGTGTGGTTATGCCACGTGTAGCATGTTGAGGTGTACTGTGTATGACAAATGTGTTATGTTGTGTACATCTGTACCAACTATGCCTATCCAATATGCAGTATGGTGTTGCCACAAGTGTGTCTGATGCTCTGTGTACTGCATGTGCTTGAGGCAGCTGCTGACATTACTGAGATGTGTAACGTCTTACAGCAAACATGCACAGCATGCATTATGCGTAGGTGTGGTACGTGTACATGGCCTACACCTCACCTATGACATGCACATTTCATTACCAATATCGAACTTATAACACACTCACCAGCATGGATTGTCTGCCCTGCTGTCACACCAGTGGGACCTACAAGAATATGAGACAGTTTGTCAGTGGCCACAACTTTGGCAGTGCTATTGTGGGTTTTTCAAACTAAAGTAGAACAGTCGACAGTCATAGGTGTGCAGATAATATTCCAAATATCAGTACTGCACAACATTAGGCAGCACAACTGCTAAACACACAGTACACATCTCACATATGCATAATGTAACAATACAGGTAACAGTAGTCTACAGATAGGGCATGTTACCTGCACGCTCCAAGTCAACATGCTGGGTGTCTCCAGCCTCCATGACGACACATGTCAGTTGCTGTTGTTGGCCAGGAGCCACCATGCTTAGGAGCAACTCCTCCACTCTAGTGGGGGGGGGGGTGAATGGCCACCCAACCACCTGTGACAGGCTGTTGTCTATGGATATCAGGCAAACACCACTGGACATGTCTAATTAAATCACTGCAGTGATGGTGTACCTGCTTATATGTCTGGTTATGCATGCCCATGTCATTTACCCGACGAACAAGATCTTGCCACAGTGCAGTCCACTCATGCTGGTGCTGGCTGCTTCTGGAAAACAGCAGGGAGTAGTGCTGCACTAAGCTGTGGTGGATTTCCTATTCCTCCGCTGCTGTGTAACAGGGATTACGTTGGTGGGCCATCGTCCTGAAAGAGAAATGAACAATATGTGTGAGCGAGTCCTGTGGCACACTTTACACCTTTAACTACAGATATCACTTAACTGCCATATATAGCATCCGTTTGTCTGTCAGAGGATACTCACGTTCAATACCACATATTAGTGCTCAGGCCACAACTGAATGACAGTGCCTGGCACACACTATATATCAAACCACTATACACCAGTACCCGGCACACTGTTTGTGACACAATGCACAACCTCGCCACAGGGGTATACATCAAGCTAAAGCATGAAGACAGATGTCATCCATTGCAATGAATGTACAGTACAGTTACAGTATTACCAGTAAACCACCCTAGTCGTTGATGCCATACCCCTGCCTAACATACGTGCACAGTTGTTAATATAGGTGGCGTACTGCTGTAACAGAGTATACATGTTGCTAGATAAAAACATATACCCTGTAACACACATATGATTGCGGGCATGGTACAGGCATAATTACACACACATCAGACGAACATACAACACACCAATGTATGCCAACCCAGATGAGCTTTATCGGTGTACCATACAGTAGTGTGTGCCACTACTTACAAAACCTTATGTCTGAGGTATGTAATCTGTGCAGACTACAGGAAACACACAAGTCAGTGTTTCCAAGCAATGTGAACATACACCATACTGTGCTGTTTAGGCCTACAGCTTCAGGTAGTACTACAGTTCATATGGGAGTTGGATTCACCAGCAGTACCTCTCACTAAGCATACATGTTTTGCTTTAGCCTACAATGGGACACCACAGTCATCAACAAGGAACTACATCACAACTTATGCCATACTACTATGTCTGCCTAGCAATAACATACACATCTTTTGCTGGCCTCACAGCTAGGACACAAACTACCATGTCAGAAACAAATTCACACTAAGCTATCACACCTTTACAGACCTTGCACACATTCACCATCGCACTCATTCAACCTCACATAGCAGGTATTGCACTGAGTACATGTGTGTGTGCATCGTGTCATAGGTAGGTAATACGCTATTGGCCCTAGGGCCTAGAGCAGCCTAGCCATATGCTACCCTGGCCTTTGACACACATGTAATATGATTTCACTTGCCCCTGTCAACCAGAACCACAGAGGTGATTCCAGGGGTGTATTACCTATCTCCCAAACAACCATCAGGGGTACTTATGACAACTACTAATGAAGAGCCTTGTTTGCTATTGATAGGTGGTTTATTCCAGAGTATGGCATATCTCTGAGATAGGAACCTATCCCTCCAGCATGTGCTGTTTAGTGAGCGGATGAGGTTTAGGGCCCTAGAGCATGCAGCCTGGAGGGATTGTGATATGCTGACATGGTGGTTGTCCAACAGTTATGGGTGTGACATACCTCTGCATATCCGGCAGAGGTCACCTCTGTGTGGGCGGTATGCAACACAGTCTAGCTGTGGTTTTGTGAGTCAGTCTGCATAGAGCATCTGTTTCAGGCCAGTATTACTCTTTGTGAGGTATGTCTGTGGCCTTTCCACTTGCTGTAGTTGTCATGTGAGGTACATACCACATGGGGCATTGTGATGAGTAGAGAGGCACACTGACCTATATTTCCTTAGATGACACACCTTTTGTGATGACACGTACCACATAGACAGATTACAAGACTAGTGTGGCACTGTGATTATCAAAGGGGAGGCTACTGTCCACCTGTGTCTCATGTTCCCTTATCACACCTTCAGTGTTAGGTAGATTTCCACCTATGTGGTAGTTAATGGGTACAGTGTTTTGGAAAGGAGGGATGGCACTGCAGTATCAACACTGGTCTTCAGTCCATGCCTTGGTCACCATGGACCTGTTGCGGTACATATGACCCCGTGTCTCTCTCTCTCTCTCTCTCTATATATATATATATATATATATATATATATACATACATATATATACACATACATATATATATACATACATATATATATACATACATCTAAACATCCATTGCTGTACATATAGATGTACATATAGGCACATGTACTGTCCACCTTTCATGGTGGGGATATCAATTATGCGACAGTTGTGAGACATACAGTTATGTCATAATATTGCACAGTGTTGTGCAGAATGCATTTTGGTGTCCTCAGCCCATGTAGCTTTAACAGGCCTCACTGGCTGTAACACAGATCTGACAAATCAGTCCCACAGCGTTTAACCACCACATGACATATACCAGCACTGCATGCTGTTTTCTAAGTCACACACTACAACCTACATAGATATATGCACATAACAACCTTCAACTACATATATATGTCCACCCTTCACTAACAGTTGCAGTATGTCCCTTGCCCTATGCACATGTGCAGGCACATATAGATACGTACTGCTGCCGCATATGGATGATTCACAGTATGTAGAGTACTCTGCAAGAACATGTACTACATGCCGGCAAATACATATGTGTTACATACCTTACCTTTGTATTTCTCTGCTCCGCCTGTTAGTTTTTTTTTTTTTTTAGGCTTTCTCTCTCTGTTTCTGTCTCTTTTGTCTGTGTCTCTGTCACTCTCTCACTCTCTATCTCTCTGTTCCTGCAATGATATTATTGCATGTGTGGACAGCAGGTACAGCCTGCTTTTCTAGGTATCTGCACATGTGCATGTGACAGCCTCTGCACCAATTGGTGCCCACCATTTAATAATTGCATGCAGCCTGCTGTGTGTTAATTGCAGTACTCACTGTGATTGCAGCCCACTGCTATAAAATGCTAGGTTAGGTAGGCATAGCCCTTTCAGCTTTCCAAGGTGGGGCTCATGCTTGTTTGCTCTGGACACCATTGCGTCAGTCAGAAGGTTAGTATAAGTCTCATATCTGATGCTAGGGTTGTAGCCAGTGGTATGCATGTTGTACTCAAACCTGAATGTTGCTGCTTCCAGTACACACTTCTCAGTGTAGACTTTTACTCACCCCTCCAACTAATAACACAGGATACATGGGAGTATGTACTTTCTTTTTGAATTAGACAATTCATTGCCATACAAAAGTAGTTAATGCAATGTATTCCTCTGGCACATGTACTGTTTGTGAACTGCTATCCTGTAATTATTAAGTTACTCACTTCTGAACAGTTTGTGGTTTGTTTGTGTTGACATTAGCGCAGGCTGCTCAAGACAACTGGATATATTACAGTACTGAGTATGCCTGCCTACACCCTTGGTTTTGCCTGAATACACAGGTATATAGTACTTTTGGGTAGGGGTGCAGAACTGCAGAGAGCATTATTTATTATCGTGTGATGTTTATCGTGCTGCACATACAGGGTTGCCGTGTACCTGTTAGTCTATCAAGGCAAGTAGTCTGTCTGCGTAGCTCCCACCTGTGGACCTGTCCAGATTGTAGCCAGAGGTTAGCCTATCATTCTTTGTCTGTGCACCACACCAGTCTTTTCAGCACTGGAACAATGGCATTGTCACAGTTGGTTGCTAGCAGTACATGGCTACATCCTTTGATATTTCTGTGTTGTACTCCTACATAAAGCCATGCTTGTGGAACTCCTTCCAAAGCTATTTGCAGAGTGTGTAACAGCAGAAATGCTGATATGCCTGTGTGTTTCTGCCTCTGCCAGGCCTCAGATACTCTCAGGTATATATTTGAACAGCCTCAGGGAAAAGGTACATATAAAGTGAGATACACCTGTAATATATTACAGACATATTTCAGTTGAGACTTCGAGGGAATTGGAGCATATGTATTACTACACCTTTTCTGATGTGCAAGCAGTGTCTAACTTATTGACATTATTCATTAAGTGTGATTCCCCACTTTTCTGCCTAATGTTAGTACTTTTCAGAGTGATTCAGAGGGGCACAGCTAACATTTGTTTATGAATCAGGGACATCCCTGTAAAGCAGTCACAGTTGGGAAGTCTGGCCTCTGCCCTATTCAACTATGCCAGTGTTTATCCTGGTCTGATACTGTGTGGGGTTTGTAAGGTGCTACTGTAACATTATTCCCTGCTAGAATGGCTGGATCTCATTTCACAGTCATGTCATGCAATTCCACAACAACTGCTGGTAAAGACCCACAGAACAAGATTTGTGTTATGGCATTCCTATTTTCCCTTTACATTCCCTCATTGTAATGCATGATATATTTATATCAGCACCATGTTATTGTTTATCTGCTGTGGCTTAGTGGTACTTCATGCAGTCTAGTGTGTCCAATGTCTGGGGTTCGAGACTGACAGAGATGTTTTATTTTGGTGCTGAGCAGAACAAGGGCCCTGACATAGAGTGACTAAGGCACTTTTAAGCAGTTGTAATCGGGTTTGCGTGATGCTTAGCTAAGTGCACACATGCGCACACTCGCTTAATCCCGCTTACTACTGCTTAAAAGTGCTTACTCCCGCTAACCCCCACGCTAATTTCTTTGAAAGAAAAGAAAATGGGGAGATAGGAAAGTGGTGAAAAAAGGGGGCACAAAGAGGGAAAGACAGTAGGAAAACAAGCTCGGGATGTGCAGGACGGGTGTAGGGAAGGTCCATAGCAGCCCATTCCCATACGTTCTGTGATTAGGTGAGTTTAATTACAACATAAACAACAGCATTCCAAATTAGTTGTAACAGCATGCAGTAATATTCCCATTAACCCAACATACTAAGGTTCCAACAGTTGAACAGCAATAACACATGCATATATTGAATGACAGTGGACATTCCAACAGCATGCAGGGATGATTGGTAGCAACAGGCCACCATGATTGTGGTGTTTGAACAGGGAACATGCATCAAAGTGAACGCAGATATTTATAGAACAATAGGACATATGTCCCAACAAATGTTTTGAGATTATACATACCTACTGAGGTGTGGAATTGCATGGTTTATGCACATACAGTAGGGTGTAGAAAAAAACCTCAATTAACATCTTATAAGTACTGTTAGTCTACACTACATTCCTAGTGACTGCAGGTGTATATCCTCTACATGTATTATTACACTTGCCAACATGCATTAGGTTGTGTAATGGGTTTGGCTAGTTCATTATATACCTAACCTATATCTGACATACTAACTGTCCAAGATGCAGAGGTTACTGCTACGTATTTATTGATTTTGTTTATATTTCTTTATCTATATATCTGGATGTGTTCACATGACATTTTCAGTTCAATTTGTACAGAACCCTGCATTTCATGTAGCACACTCACATTTCTGGGGAACAAATTAACGAGCTACTTGTGTGCCAGATTTACTTATGCATGCCAGCCAGTAACTGACTGTTGAGGAATGTATATATGCTTCACAGCTACTAGCACTTCCATCAACCACTTTAGATGGGACTGCCCTACTGTGGGTTACCAGCACTTATTAAAACAGTACTATTTGTATAATGCAAAGGTACAACAACATTTCAATGCAAGTGACACAGACACACTCCAGGTTTTATGCCTTTATTAATTACATTACACACTTTTCCACAGGATCTCTCCTTTATTTGATATTACAGTGCATATGGAAGACATATTAAAGACATATTATACCTTTATTAATAGGTTAGAACACTCTTTCAGGCTCGCTCACTTATTTTATATGACAGTACCTGCAGAGATATTATTCTGGACATATTTTACCTTTCTTAATGGGTTACTACACTCTTTTTCTGGCTGACTTATTTTATATAACAGTACATGCAGAGGACTTATTCAGGGCATTTTATGGCTGTATTATTGGGCTACAACACTTTCTTTCAGGCTCTGTCTCCTATTTATATAACAATACATGCAGAATAATCACTAACCTGCCTGGTGGTGCAGCCTTAGCAGCCAATCTGCATAGGCTTGCTGATTCACAGCACAGACACCTGCAGCTGTGAAGTAAATGAAGGGATATTGAGACATACCTATCCATTATACAGAATCAATTATCATTTCTTACATGCTGCATTCCATGACTACCTACTCAGTTGTGGGGCATCTTGCATCGAACGGGCCTCCTGTATCCACTGGTTCAGTAGGTCCTGCTTCCATCTCTTCAGGTCTGTATGGTGGTGACGGACCTGCTCACCAGTCCGAGGAATGCCTGTGACACTGGTGAGGTCATGAGCTAACCAGTTCCAAGCCTCTGCCTTGTACTCCGTCCCTTGGAACTGGCCCTGCAGGAGTCTTGACTCATGACGGTGGACAAGGAGCCAAACCATGTATTTCGACTCCTCAATGCCCCAACATTGCACTCAGAAGCGTGTATCCTCTCCAGCACCAGCCATTCTAACTGCAGATGGGAGCTACAATCAGTTATGGCAAGTATTCCCACCTATGGGACTTAAATATGCCGCATTTCCCACACTTTTTGTGATTAACCATTTTTGAACATTCTCGGCTGACTGCAGACCTGCTTAGTAATGGTTAATCTACCATTTATAAGTATATGTATGTTAACAGTGGCCGTTTATCCTAAGCTGTCATGGCTTAGTGGTTCAGTACTTTGATTATGGTGCACAGAGTCCAGGGTTCAAACCTTGTCATTACATTTTATTTTACTACTGTCCAGACAGGCTAGGGGGTGTGGCTGTGTTTAAGCAACTTTGCTCTATGTTGCTTTTAAGTTGCCCTACGGTGTGCTGGTTGGCGCGGTGTGCACCTCCACGCAAACCGATTGCACTGGGTAAAGCGCTACTTAGCTATGGGCAACTATATTGCACTGGGTAAAGTGATGCTTAACTACGGGCAACTATATTGCGCTGGGTACAGCACTGCTTAACTGTGGGCAACTTTATTGCGCTGGGTAAAGCGCTGCTTACCTGCGGGCAATTATATGTCAGGATCCTTTATAAATATATATTTTGTTCACTGATACATAGGCCATTTCAATGCTTTTTAGTAAAATTTTGAAAATATATGTCAGGAATTATTTCATATACTAATTTAGAATAAAGGGGAGTGGTGGGACTTGAGTTGTGAATGCCTCCTCTTTGCGCAAACGCTATTGCTATTTGGCATAATTTGCATAAACATTCCTTCTTATGCTCTTCCATGTCAGGATTGCTAACTGCAGCTAAGCAATGGGCACACCTGTGCACACACGCGCAAGTACGGGCAGCTATATCGGGAATTAGAAAACAATAAATTAAATGTTTTACTTTTTATAACTGTGCTGGGGGGTTACAATGTCAGGGAGTGTGGTGTTGGGTACATGGACATTTGAGCGGACTCGCTCTTGTGTGTTGACATTTGGCATTTCGGACACTTGCAGGGGCATGGACCTTTAGACTGCTCTGCAGTCGGACACACCCCCTGCTTTCCTGCACGGTCTGTGTTAGACTTGCAGATGAGTCAGCGTGTCCTCATGAATATTCATGGCACGCTGACGTCATACCATTCAACTGCAGCCTCAGAGTAAGACTTATTTAGTCTTACACGGAGGATTCGTGAATCCGGGGGAATGTATATATGTCCAACATAACTCTCTGATGCTGGTGATGCATGTTCACTAGAATACAGCTTCTGTTTTTCAAAACGAATATACAACATGGTTTAGAAGTGAGGCATGGTACAGCCTAGTCTAGTTAGTTGTGTTACAATGTCATTAAGTCTCGCTTAATGAAATAATTCCTGCCCTTATTACTAAGGTCGTAATCCATATGGTATCTGACATTAATACTTCTAATTATCAATAGATATAAGATGAAGGCATATGTTGTTTAATAACTATCCTTATTTTTCAAGATATGTAAAATCTGGTCCTACCATACCAGAATCAGGAAAAAAAATTATCCTGATAAATGGGGCAAGGATGTTGACAGTGTTTTTTCTGAAGTGGTTTTTCACATCTTGTATTGCTAAGTTTATTATGTATATATGTTTTTCTTACAGTTGCTACTATTTCATACAAACCAACATGCTCATGCTCTAGTACTTAGAATACTGTTTGTTCTTTTGAATAGTCTCTCCGATGTAGTAGGCATGTGGCTAGGCACAGTAGGGGTAACGAGAGACTCTAGGGCTGCAATAAATTCAGTAATCCTAATCTAGGACTTGTATATATGCACATTCATATTGGAGAGAGAGTCTTCCAGGTATTACATTTATTTTTCTAAAACTTATACTCACTATATGTAAATGTGTGAAATAAAGCTCTTGGAATATCAGAGGCCTACAGGATAAAAATATATAAAAAAATTATTACACTTAATTTACCAGTCCAACTCAGACATTACCTTTTTACAAGAAACACACTTGCTAGATGTAGACTGGAATAAAGACAGAGATAAAAGATGGATATCTTCAATTATTGCCTCAGGGAGGGAGACTAACTCAAAAGGAGTAGCTATTCTGATTAAAAAATCTTTTAAAGAAAAGGTAACAGATTTGGGTACGGACAAAGAGGGTAGGTGGTGCTACTTTAAAACCATCAACTCCATATCAAGTAGACCTACAATTTTCCTGAATATATATGGGCCCTGTGCCAATCAACATGAATTTATTATACAAATATACAACCTATCAAAATTGCCGAATCATGAATATGGTCAATGACCCTGCAAAAGACAGAACTAGCAAAAACAAATTCCATAATAAGAGAGCATTGAGAGCACTAGAAGATTTGAGGCTAGACTATTGCCTGTGTGATCCTTACTATACAAAAGCCCATTCCACCAATATGTGTACATTCACATACTACTCTCCGTGTTATAAGACCTGGCCTGGGATTGATTTTTTTCTTAATTTCTAACTCCTTAATCAATGATAAAACTGTATACTCATCTTGTCCAAGATTCCTCTCGGATCACTCTAAGATAACTATAAATATAACCCCAGTAACCAACCCATTAAAGAATGAAAAATCCTTCACTTGGACATTAACCCTAACCTCTTAGACAAAGAAGAAGTGATAAATGATATTAACAAAGAATTAGAGGAACTAGATTCAAATATGTCCCTTTCTGACATCAACATTGACATTATATGGGCGGTCTATAAGGCCAAAATTAGAGGATTACTGATCCAAAAAGCCTCCTACTATAAAAAAACTTACTAAAGAAAAAGAAAACTGATAAAAGAAGAAATCCATAAAATTGAAGCATCGCTCCAACATAAATTTACACCGGAATTAGAAAAAAATCTTCTTGCCCAACAAAAAGAACTATACACACTCCATTCTCAGAACTTATCATTCCACGAAATGAAGCTTCTAACTAAATATTCACATTGGGCAAAGCAACCTCCAAGCTTCTGGCAAGATTAATTAACATATATCATACTCCCACAACAATTTCACAAATATTATATAATAACGAAATTTACATGGATACTCAAGAAATAATACAGATATTTGAAAAAATATATAAGGAAATGTATGGACATCATAATACCCCTTCATTAGGGAACTTTAGCAATTTCATAAAAGATCTTAAATTCCCTAAGATTGAAGACAAACAAGTGTTGCTTTTAGAAGCTCCTTTTAATACAGAGGAAATTGCAGAAGCAATAAAAGGCCTAAAAAGTAATAAAGCACCAGGCCCTGAAGGATTCACATCAAATTTTTACAAGTCATTTGCTCCTAAATTGACTCCCATCCTATGTAAAATCTTTAACCATATAAGCAAGCATGGCTTCCAAGATTTGTACCTAAACAATTCTAAAACTATATTTATTCATAAACAAAATATGGACAATACCAATCCATTTAATTATAGACCTATCTCCCTCATAAATGTTGACATTAAAATCTACCCCCTGGTTCTAGAAAATAGAATTAAAAAACTATTACCTAAAATTATATCCCCAGATCAGTCTGTCTTTATGTCAAGGAGACAAACATGGGATAACACCCTGACCCTTGATGCAGCCATACATCTTCTTGAGAAAGATAAATCTCCTAGTTACCTTTTGGCATTAGAAGCTACCAAAGCTTTCAGTAGGGTCAACCTTGAATTCCTTTTCTTGACTCTAAAACAATTTAATATCCCAAATATATTTATAGAAAAAAATCAGAGCACTATATAAGTCTTCTTACACCACACTGGTCATAAATAAACTTGTCTCCAATAAAATAAAACTAGTAAATTGTACAAGACAGGGATGCCCCCTTTCCCCCTATCTTTTTAATCTATATATAGAGCCCCTATTAATCTACCTGGCACAAAAAACATTTCACCATATACCTAAAATACTTAATAATAAACTTTTAATCTCAGCGTTTGCTGATGACCTGATCATTTATTTTCAAATACCTAACACTGACTTAGGTAAGATTATAAAAACAATCAGCATCTTCTCAAAAGCCTCCAACTATGAAGTGAATCCTTCTAAATCCCTCATATTTCAAATCAACCCATTAGGACAAAATATCCTCTTTCTCCCAGACACAGAAATTAAAGTTAAAAAAGCATTCCACTACCTAGGAATTAACTTCAAACATAACCAAAAAGACTCCTACCAAAATAATCTTCTTAAAACCTGGACTAACATAGAAAATGACTTGGACAGATGGAAACTAATGAAACTTTCAGTTCTATTAAAAGTGGCAGTAATTAAAATGAGTATTTTACCAAAACTATTATAGCAATTTAACACTACCAACCCTATTATTCCTACAAAAAAATCAATAAAATACTAAGTTCATATGGTTTCCAAAAATCCCAAGGATAGCTATAACAAAACTTATTTTCCCTAAAGACAAAGGAGGTCTGGGGTTACCAGACTTTAAACTCTACTATGATCTAATATGCGCAAATAGACTTATTTTAATAGCCGACCACATCCCAAAATATGCGGACTCCTTTCCAAAATGGGTTAATGTATGGTACGCTCATGTTTTAAAGACGAATATAAATCCTAAATCCATACCATTTATAGATGGAGCTAACCTAAAAGATATAAAATTTCATGCCTCCATTAAACACAAAATCAAAACCTTTCAATCGCTTCTGTCAGACCTACAACTAAAAAGTACTTTAACCCTATTATAGCCAATATACTTGAACTGAAATTTAAACATAGGAAATTAAATGATCAACCTAGATCAATATCCACAAATCAAAGATCTTACAGTCTGGGATCTATATAGACTTAAAAACAGGTCATTAAAAGATATCAAACATCATCTCAACCTTAATAACAATTACACAATACTATTGAGACAATTGGTGGAAAAGATATCTATCTTCAGAGACATCTCACAAGAAATAGAAAATGTAATAACAAACACACAGGCCTTAGTCAAGTTCTTAAAACTTCCATAAAAATGCTGTCAGCCACATACAAGTTAAGCACACCTCTATAAAATACCAGTCCAACTTTACATCTGCTCAATACTGGAAAGACAAGAATCCAGAAATAACTAATGCTCAGCTCTCACAAGCATGGTTTAATACAAATACTCTCTCTACATGAAATTGACTTACACCCAGTTAATGGTCAACAATAATGCCTATTACAAAATTTGCACATAACCTCTGGGACTCATTAAGAATTAAACTCGACAAAATGGGTTATGGGAAATCTACATTATCCTGGGAATTCGCGATTCTACATGTTAACTCACTTTGCATACTCACATCAGATTTAAGAATTCTGATCCCCATATTTGAACTAGTCAAATTATATATTACTCAAAACTGGATAGACAGATCTAAATTAAACTGGGGAGAATTTACGAATATGGCCCATACTTACATAATCTCATACAAACTCATGATTAATGATAAAAAGAAACGAATACAATTCCTAAAAATATGGAAAAATATCTTAGACTGCATATTAGAATAATAAATATCTATGTTATAACTATGTAATTACCCACATTATTTGGTATGGAAGAACCTCTCTCTAATAACTTTGAAATAAAATCTCTAAGCAGCATAATTTATTGTAAAATAACATATGATTAGTAAAAGTTTATCTCTCAGCTATTAGTGGCACTATTTGTACAGTTGTAAATATTTGAGTTCAAAGATTTAATTTACTTCTTATATTATCTACTGGTCACCTTTTGTTTCCTAATATTATGCCTAAATTACTTCAGTTTATTTAGATAAATGTCTTATTGGACCGGATTTACGAAAGCTTGCATGGAGTTGTAGAGTAGTGTAAGATGTCAAACAGGGAATATGTCTGCCGTGCGAGCCACAAACAGCCGGCAGGGGTGTGCACGAGAGCTGCTAAAGCTACTCTTGCACGGACAGCACCATGGTATGCAAATTACCTCATTTGCTGCTGAAAGCTATTCAGATGAGGTAAATTTGCAATCCAGGAAACAGTAACCTGTCCTTGGAAGATCAGTGTTATCTGCAGAAATGTACTCCGTTGGTAACAGAGTACAGTTCTGTAAATAGCTAAACAGAGTTATGACAGCACCAAATAAAGGATGCATACAATTGAGGAAGCATGCCAATGGCCAAATATAAGGCCATTGGCATTTATAAATGTTTAAAAATATAAAAATCTAACTTTTTTTTCCCCTGATTTCCGATGTTTAAGCATAGTGCAGCACCGCGCAAACGTGCGGCGCTTTAGAAAACAAGAAAATAACTTAAAAATAGGCATTTTCACTAAAAAGCTTATTCTGCCATGCAGGTGAATGGCAGGCTGAAGACAACATGGCCACTGAGTAGTGGTTGCTAAGGGGGGAAGCTCAGTATGAGAGATGTAACCATGCATTAGTAGGCAATCCTATGCAATAGGTTAGTACTAGGCTAACTGCCCTTGCGAGCCATTGTAAGCCTAGGCAGTTATCCCTTGTGAGACTCAAACCCTGCACCTTGTGTTTGTAAGGCAAACACCTTAACTGTTAGGCCACCAATAAGGATAGTGAATCCCAATTTTCCCCAGCATGTGAGCCATGTCCCAAGAGTGTAAGAGTAGGAGTAGGTGAGTAGTAGAGTAGAATATAGGTGACATCATGAGGGGCTGTGTCAGAAAGGCTGCAAGCTAATTGGAGCACAGTGGCTTGTGTTTGCCCCGAGTTGCTTAGGAATGCAAGAGGCGTACCTACAGTTGTCCTATTTGAAAACCTGAAACCAAAGGTACACACTGCTAAAAGATCGGAAATTTCTTGCAAATATGCACACAGTGTGTGCGCTCGTGTGTGCGTGTGTTCACGTGGCGCTGCCCCGGGTGGAAACAAAAAGGCAAAAGGAAGAAAAAGTAGTAGTAGGAAGGTAACCAAGGAGAACTAGCAGAGCTGCCAGGTGAAATATATCAGAATCAGCCAATTACACAGGCAGCAGACTAGCCCAGCCCAGCACTTTAAACTCTGCAAACAGCCTTCCCCCCTTTTTCCCTTTTTTTCCCCAAGAACTCTGCAACACTGCAGTATACAAACAGGGAAAGCTTAAAAAGCTTAAGTCAGACAAAATGTTAGGGGCTGCTCTTGCTATCATAAACCAACATGTGCAAAGTGCTGAGGGTGGTGATGTTGTGAATGCTGCTGAGCAACCCACAGTGAGAAGACGGAGAAGAGTGTACAGACCCAGGGTAACCTAACAGGGGCTACATGAGCTGGAGATAGTGGAGCGCTATAGGGTGGACAGAGACCTCCTACAGAAAACTGTTGAGCTGTGCCGGCCACGCCTCACACACAGAACCAACAGAGGGGAACCCATCCCAGTGGATACCAAGGTATGTGTTGGCATAAGAATACTAGCTACAGGTACCTTCCAAAGACCAACTGGTGATATGATGGGGATTTCACAGGCATCAGCATCCAGGGTACTCCACCAGTTTCTGGATGCCATGTCAGCACGTCAGTGACCACGTGTATTTCCCCAATTCCCGTGTGGCATTGGCCAGCAATATGCGTCTTTTCGGCCAAATAGCAGAATACCCTGAGGTAGTGGGTGCAATAGACTGCACGCACATACACATCAAAGCATCACCTGATGAGCGGGGTAGGGTCTACATCAACCGCAAGGGCTTCCCCTCCATCAACTGCCAGGTCATGTGCAATGCCCAGGGCATAATAATGAATGTGTGTGCTGGCTGCCCTGGAAGTTATCACGATTCCCACATCTGGCATCTGATGCCGCTGTACCAGAGATTTGCCAATGGGGACATCCCTGATGGTCACCTAGTGGGGGATGGTGGATACGCACTGGAGCCGTGGCTGACTACACCCATCAGAAATGCACACAGACCTGAACAAGAACTCCATAATGAGGCACATGCACAAATAAGAAACATAACTGAGCGTGTGGTTGGGATGCTCAAGTCACGGTTCCAGTGCCTGGACACATCTGGTGGAGCCTTGCAGTACTCACCAACTACATGTACCTAAATTGTTATGGTATGTGCCATGCTACACAATATGATCCTGTGGAAACAGCTGCAGCAGGAACAGCATGGGGCAGGGCCAAACAGCCCTCCACCATTGCCAAGGCCTGCACAGGCACAGCACGACTCGGTGGAGGAACAACCTGAGCCTGGCCCAGTAAACAGAAGGAGGCGTGCCCAGTATACCCTGGTCTTGGCAAAGAGGCAACACATAGCACATACAGTGACTCAGTAGGAACCCAGGAAATGACACCTCTCTCTGACTCGCACTGACAGTAAAAGGGATGCCTAAACTTGACACTACTTATTTTCAAACATGTATAGGGAGTGTACTATGTGCATCTGACATAGGCAGCCCTGCAGCACCACCTGAGGCACGAGTGCCCTATTTTAAGCAATATAAAGCACTGCTAAGCACATTTTACCAGTAGTGAGCATATTTAAATACAACTGCACATAGCTGTGCACCAAGCTAACCAGAGCAACGTTGGGCAAAGTCGAGCAAAGTTGGGTAAACACGCTCACACCTGCTTTACTGTTCCTTAACCAGTCAGATCTGCCAGCAGGAAAATAAAAAGCAGTGACAGGGCTTGAACTCAGGATACTGTGTACTATAGTCACAATACTGAACCACTAAGCCATGACAGCATTTCACTGGCACAGACACAATTTAAGTCACTCACACATACCAGTTGGGGGGTGGTCACATACCTAACAGTCACAGCCAGCAGGACAATTGTAGACAAACGCAAACACAAACAAATGCTGTATCATGCCCTCTGAAGAGGCATATGAGTATCCTCCCCCCAGGCCTATACAGACAGATAACAGCAGGCCAGGCAGTGTGATGTGGGTTGGGTAGGCTATGAAGTCACAAACTAATATGCGTGTAATTGGAAGCTAAGGTCTGTAGTACAGTGGTATGCCTCAAGCCAGTATGATAGGCAACAGTACAGACTGAAATGGAGTACCTGACATAGCAGTGCAGGCCTAGCAAATGTGTATAAGTGTCAGGTGTACCCCTCATCCTATGTACACCCACGGTAGCAATCAGGTGTGCCCCCGGGTAAAAATGTACAAATAATAGCTGTCCCCCCTGTATGTAGAAATGTTGATAAGTCTATGCAAATTGACTCATGGAAGCCCTGCAGGCACAGCGTGCTTCCTGTTGATGTACAACACAAAGGTGAGCCCTGAAGTAAAAACCAACTTGATTTTTCACACACATATAGTATATATGCCCATAGTGGGCATGCTCACACACTTAAACAAATGAAGCAAATGTCAGTCAACAACATACTGAAAGGTCATACTGGGCATGCTCACACACTTAGGCCATGTTTGAGTACAGCAGTGTGCCACACATATCTGGCAGTTGCAGTTCTTACTCCAGACACTTGTCACTATTCACAAATCCTGCCTTGCGCACACAGTGATATGAAAACAGACCCGTATAATATATTGGACCACTGTCATAATCAAACTATGTACTACAAGTACTTAAGTTGTTCAAAGAAAGTGAAAATCCAAAGAAGATCAATAAATCTCCGATCAGTGTCATCAAGAAACAATGAGCACTCCTAACATTATCCAAGCCATGTTCTGGCAAAAATATTACCAGAGTCCATAGAGAACCATGAAGCTTTCTTTCGCTATGTCATACATATCAATGTAAACTCATATATGTTCTCAGTCAGTGCAAAGTGTAAATGAATACATGTACATGACTGACATTGCCAACATTTTGTCAGACAGGTTCATACATATTTACCCCCCTAGCACTGACAAAAGGGCCCATTACCATACCTGGAAATTGTGAAAACCCAGAAATCACATATACAATGGTTAAACAGCTCTATTCAAACCTAAAAACACGGCGTTTATGGGATGACATGGTTTCCCTGGCTGTGTCATATGTAAACTCCAAAACAAACAGACCCTGCACCAGAACAGTCTGTTGAGACTCACCCTATGTACAGGATATGAAACTGTTGAATGGGTTACAGCAATGTTTAGCACACTCGACAAGTGTTGGTGCACAACAGACCATGGGAACTATTGTCTTATAAGCCTGATCTGCAAGGCCATGGAGTCAATCATTATGGAACTTATAAACAGCTATTGGGAGACTACAAACACCCAACCCTACCCATTTTGATTTGGTCAGGGGCAGGTCATGGTTCCCAAACCTTCTAGACAGTTTTCAAGGCAGTTACCCAGGACATACATCAATGAAATGAGCTACACACTGCCTACATAGACCTTGAAAAGCCCTTTTCCAACATCCCACACATGTCGTATCCACAAAATCAACAACCTGTGCATAAACACGTATGTCATCTGATGGCTTGCCAACTGGGGCACAGATAGATCCCACAAGGTAAGAATTGTGGTTTCCCTATTGGACTGTAAGCTGGTAACAACTGCTGTCCCCCATGGCTCAGTCCTGGGACCCCTCCTGTCTGGTGTATACTTTTCAGAAATACAGTCAAACACACGAGGGCTATGGTTAGCAAAGTTTGTGGATGACTGCAAAAAGGTTGTCAAGTTTGGAACAACAGAGACATCCTTAAAAAGGGTCTCAGTCAGACAGATGTGGTGTCAAAATTATGGTCTCTAGCTACAGTCATACAAATACCACATAGGTGCCAACACCCTAAATATGGAGGTAATAATAAGGGATCTATGGACACATGTGGATAGTCATCTCTACTTCCAGAAACACATTCACAAAGTGGTTAGAAAATCATGCTATGTGTTCCCACAAATTGCCAAGGTCTTTGCATGTAGGTCAAAGGAGGTTCCCTCTACTCATCAGTCATCAGACCCATCAGAGAGTACCACGGCACACTTGCGATGAATCTGGCTAGACACCTTCAGCAGCTGAAAAGACCACTGAAGTACCTCAACAAGAGCATTACTGGCCTCAACAGTTGCCCCATGCAACAAGACTGAATTTAACTCAATCTGTATTCTGTTGCATACTGTCTACACAGGCGATCTCTATCCAACAGACAGGCCCATGTCCAATGAAGAACTGATGTACATGCGCTATCTGAAGTAAATCCAAGCTCACTGTGCCACATGCTCTAGGGATATCATTATCACAACAATAAATAGAACATGTTGGAGGGATACATTACTAACTCACAGACTTCCCTTGTTTTGGAACAGGCTCCCAACCTACATTAAGCTGAGTTCCTCATGGACACTCTTCCAGAGGAGCCTTGATGAGTGTATGTGAAACTGAACTGTCACACCATGGATCACTTCATCAGCTCTACTACACAGAGGCCTAGGGAACTAACCCCATGTGTGGTGATAGCTGCACACTCTGGCCATACTAATATATGCCTTCAGGCAGATAGCCTATTACCTACCTATGTACCTATATATATGTAGGGGGAACACAGTATAATAAGCCAAAGATGGATGGGCAGAATGTGTGTAAGAGGGTGACCATGACAGGGAGCCATCCAGGACTGTCCCACCCAGCACACATTCCAATATCACAAAAGACATGAGGTGCACATCTCACCCACTGTACATAACAGCCACCAGTATCTGTAAGCATTATAGTGTATGTGGTCCATATGCCTGCTGTACAACATGACTGTACAATGAAGTACACATCTACTATCTGTAGACATGCACCTGTCACATAGGTTCATAGGTATGTAGTAGACTATCTTCACAAAGGCATATATTAGCCTAGGCAAGTTGTGCAGCTTTCACCACCCCATTGGGTAGTCTCCTAAGCCCTAGTTCTAATACTCATACCCTAAGCCCCTTTCTAGTGGGGCTGCTGATGTGATGCCTGGCGTGAATTGTCCGTTTCCCATCCAATCATCAAAGTTCCCATTGAAGAGTGTTAATGAGGGGCTCTGTCTGATGTACATTGGGACTCTGTCCCACAGTAAGGCAAGTGTCTGGGATGGTACTCTATTCCACCAGCATGTTGTATTCATTGTTGTGATGAGGTTCATATCCCTGGAGTGTG
Source organism: Protopterus annectens (assembly GCF_019279795.1). Lineage (NCBI taxonomy): Eukaryota > Metazoa > Chordata > Ceratodontiformes > Protopteridae > Protopterus > Protopterus annectens. The sequence goes on along the minus strand of NC_056751.1, from coordinate 576,651,305 downwards.
TAGTGCAACTCAATTTTGTTATCGGTAGATGGAGCATGTTCAACAGTTATGTGTTGGACATGGCTCTGTATGTTAGGCAGAGTGTGCCTCTGAGTAGGCGGTACGCAGCAGAGAACAGATTTAGTTTTACCAGTTGTGTTGTATAACACAACTGTTTAAGGCCAGTAATCCTCTTGGTGAGGTACCTCTGTGGTCTCTACAGTTGCTAGATATGCTTAAAGTACATCCAAAATGGTGCATTGTACTCAATGATGGGTCTGATGACTCAAGAGTAGAGGGCCACCACCACCTCTTTTGATACTGATTTGTTGATTAGATGGGCCACATAGGATTTCCTAATCACTTTGGCAACATGGTTGTCAAAGGAAAGATGACTATACTTGTGTCCCCAGATCCCTTATTACCTTGTCAGTATTTAGGGGGCAACACCTATGTGGTAGTTTGTGGGTACTTTGTTTTCACCAAAGGGAATTACTATGCATTCTTTCACATTGAGCTTGAGGCCATGATTCTGACACCACACATCTGTCTCATAGAGTCCCTTCTGGAGAATATTTGTGTCATCTGGGGAACCTATTATGGCAAACACTTTACAGTTCCCTGCAAACTTAGTCAACCACAACCTTCCTGTGTTGGCATGTACTTTTGAGAAGTCTATGCCAAACAGGAGGGACCACAGGACTGAACCCTGGGGGGACATCAGTTGTTACCGTTGTAGAGTCTGACATATAGCCAGCAACTCTCAGTTTGTGGGATCTATCCATGAGCCAGTTTGCAATCCATCTTGTGATGTATGGATTCATGCCCAGATTGGTGAGTTCATCTATGATACCTGACAGGGGAATGGTGTCAAAGGCCTTAGCGAGGTATAGGTAGGCTGTGTGGAGCTCATTTCAATCATCTGTAGCCTGGGTAACTGTCTCAAAGAAATCGACCCAGTTCAGGAGGTGTGATCTGCATTTGACGAAGCCAAACTGTGTGAAGGTTCCCAATGTATTTATTGTTGACTTTCATTATGATTGGCTCCATTTCCTTGCAGATCAGACTCGTCAGGCTCATAGAGCGTGAATGCCAAGGGTCTTTTGTGGCCCCACACCAGTGGAGTGGGAAGAACGTTGCTTTGCAACATTCTATGGGTACATATCCTGTAGAGAGGATGTAGAGAGAGGTGTAGGTATCCTTGATGAATATGGATACATCCCCACCTTATATGCTATGATCCAGGTTCTGATGCTGGAAGGTATGTAATGAGTAGTATCCTGGTAGTGCTGGTGTGCTCTCTGGAGCCTTGAACTAGGTTTCTGTTACTGCACAGATATCAATATTCTCCATACGGAGAAGTGCCTCGAGTGTGTGCATTTGGAGGCTGAGACTTCTGGCAATGAGTAGCATTTAGCTCACTTTGTGGTTATTTGTGTTGGTTACAGGGTTTGGTTTGTCCTGAGTGACCGGTGTTCCACACCTGAAGTCAATGCCTCATTGGTCCGATCTGACCATAAGCTAATTACCCTACATATCCACATTCTACCCCCACCCCCCATTAAGGAAACCATGTTAAAAAATTTCTCCAAAGCCAACTTCATGCTTCTTAAGACAGAAGTGGTGAACTTCAGGACACCCATGCAGATGGACAATACAGTTATGACTACTGAATCCTACCCAATTGCACTTTATAAGCACTTACATGAGTGCATGGATAGTGCTATCCCAAACAGAACCAAGATGTTATCCTCCAAGAAAAGGAAGCCAATCTGGTGGTCCTCTGCCATAAACAAACTATACAACAGAAGGAAGAAACTGTTGCAAAAGAGGGTAAAATCCCATGGGTGGAAGATCTCCCTGGTCAGCCTCAGTAAGAAGCTGCAATCCCTGATAAAATCCTCCAAAGCTAGTTACGAAAACATAATCACCACTGATTCTAAAGACAACCATGAAGCATTCTACAGCTATGTCAAGAATCTCAATGGCAACACTAAGATCTGCTCTGAGTTACAGCACAATGGCACTAAATATACAGACCCAACTGATATTGCCAACATCCTGGCAGACAGGATCAGTGCTAACTTTACCCCCTCTCACCCATGAAAGAGCCCATCTCTATACCGGAAGAATGCAAAGTTGCTGTCGTCACGGCTGCACAGGTAAAAAACACACTCTCCAAAGCCAGAAACACAGCATCTATGGGACCAGACAACATTCCAGGCTGTGTTCTATATGAACTACAGAATGAACTGGCACCACACCTAAGTACCATGTTCAATCATAGCCTCACCTCAAGCTTTGTGCCTGCTGAATGGCGCACAATGGTTATCCCACTACACAAGGGGGGAGCCACCACAGACCCTGGGAACTAGTCCCCCATTAGCCTGATGAGCCTGGTCTACAAGGCCATGGAACATATCATCATGGAGCTTATAAACAAAGACATTGATAATTTCCAAACTCTGGACAACAACCAGTTTGGGTTTGTAAAAGACAGATCCTGTCTCCTAAACCTGACAGACATCTTTGAAGCAGTCACCAAAGCCGTAGACAAGGGTAAGGTGGTTCACACAGCCTATCTAGATCTTGCCAAAGCTTTTGACACCATCCCCCAATCTGGAATTATAGATAAACTCACAAAACTAGGTATAAATCCCTATGTCAGAAGATGGGTTGCCAACTGGCTCACTGACAGAACCCACACTGTGAAAGTAGCAGACTCCAAATCCAACTTCAGACCAGTGACAAGTGGAGTACCACAGGGTTCAGTCCTGTGTCCTATCCTGTTTGCTATCTACCTCCCTGAACTACAGGCTAATACAGAAGGTCTTTGGCTAATGAAGTTCCTGGATGACTGCAAACTAGGAGCCATAATCGAAACTACTAATGATGTGGACATCCTACAAAAGGGCCTCACTGAGACAGATGCCTGGTGTCAAAGCCATGGCCTTGAGCTCAGTGCCAAAACGTGCATTGTCATCCCCTTTGGTAAAAACTCTGTACCCATGAACTACAACATAGGCGGAAGTATACTTAACACTGAAAGTGTGATAAGAGACCTTGGGACACAGGTGGACAGTAGTCTCTCCTTTGATAATCACATCGCCACAGTAGTCAGGAAATCCTATGTAGCACACCTTATCACAAAAGGTTTCTCATGCAGAAAAAAAGAGGTCATTGTTCCCCTCTGCTCATCACTCATTAGATCCATTATAGAGTACAACGCCCCTTTTGGTATATACCTCACAAGACATCTACAACAACTAGAAAGGCCACAGAAATACCTCACAAAGAGGATTACTGGCCTCAAATACATGCCCTACGCAGACTGTCTCAAAACACTTCAGCTTTACCCTGTCACATATCGCCTGCTCAGAGGTGATCTCTGCCTAACATACAAAGCTATGTCAAACACAGAGCTGTTGGACATGCTCCACTTAAATAAATCCCAATCCCTCTGAGCTACACGCTCTAGGGACCTAAACCTTGTCACCACAATAAACAGAACATTCCGGAGGGATAGATTCCTGTCCCAGAGACTTCCCATACTCTGGAATAAACTACCTCTCTATATCAAACAAAGCTCCTCATTAGCACTCTTCAAAAAAAATCTTGATGATTGGATGGGAAATAGGAAATTCACCCCGGGGATCACTTCTGTGTCTCTGCTCGACAGTGACACAGGAAAATAAATTTCTTGGGTGGCAAAAGCCAGGGTACCTTTTTGGCTGGGCTTGTATAGGCCCCAGGGCCGATAGCCTAGTTCCTACCTATGAGCCTTGCCTAAAAAAGGTAATATGGGGACAGCAAGAGCCTTGGCGAGTATTCAGAAGTATAGGGGCAACAGGTGCAAACCACCTGTAGCGAAGCAACAAGGCTTGTCTATCATGTCGTTACAGGCAGACAGAGGCTGAATCCCCTATGAATTACACCAGAAGCTCAGCCAATTGAAGTTTATAATCTTTCTGTTATATTGCAGTATCATGTAGGTGAAGGTAAGATGCTACTCAAGGTCAGGGTTATACCAGCCTGGGCTACATGATCACAGAGCTACTATATATCTCTTGTCATGTTGTCCTGGGAGGTATGTCTCAGATCATTCACACTGACATGTACAAAGAACACATCATATATGTTCTGGAGTGATGTAAATGCTTGTGTTATATGGCGGATCATAGCACCTGACAGACAGCTGACAGTAACCTTACCCTTGTCCAGCCGAGTGAGTGGAACATCTGTGTGCCTGACTATGAAGTCACCTATTACTAGTGTGTTGGGTATGTTGTTTTGCCTTAGGACCTGTTGTGAGGCACACTTGCTTTGGTGTATTATGTGTTTTCTGGCGTGTGCTTGGAGGTGCATGTTGCTTGCTTGTCTGCTTACGAATACACACTCTTTTTTTCAGATTAATATTTGTATTCTCCGAGTATGGTAATGCGTATTTATGTGTGTGTTTTGCTGGTGCTTATATTGTAGGTCTATGTGAGACAGTTGGTGTTGTGGTTGTATGACCTTACTCCTCCTGACTGTATTGTCTTGACAGAGCTAAGCCACCGGTTTGACCCTGTGTGTGCCAGCATGTGGTGCATCAACCCATATATGATATGGTCATGGCCTATGCATACAATACACTCAAATACACCTAGTATGATAAGCCTGCTGAGGTTAGCAAATGTGAAAAAAAAACTTTGGGCAAACTGTCAGCAAGTAATGTCTGTATTGCACCCTGTAACTCCATATTGCTTGCTGAAGTGTAAAGACGTACTTAGTTTGGATTAAGAACCCCGCAATTGCCAACTGCGTGTGTGTGTGTGTGTGTGTGTGTGTGTGTGTGTCTCTCTGGGGAGGAACAACCTTTTTGGAGAATACTCAAACCACTTAAAAGTGGCATACTCATCTTTGACAAGTCTGATGATGTCACCATCCTACAAATATACCTGTGGAAAGGTGAAATCCCAGTAATGTGTATAGCGCGTTGTGTAAATGTGTACTGCTGTAGTATCCTAATGTAGTTAGGTAGGGGTTTGAATCCTGCACTTGCCAACTGTGTGTGTGTGTGTGTCTCTCCCTGGGGAGGAGCAACCTTTTTGGAGACTACTCACACCCCTTAAAAGTGGTATACTCATCTTTGTCAAGTCTGATGTCACCGTCCTACAAATATACCTGTGGAAAGGAGAAATCCCACTAATGTCTACAGTGTGTAGTGTAAATGCGTACTGCTGTAGTATCATAATGTAGTTAGGTAGGGGTTTAAATCCTGCACTTGCCAAATGTGTGTGTGCGTGTGTGTGTCGTCCTGGGGAGGAGCAACCTTTTTGAAGACTACTCACACCACTTAAACGTGGTATACTCATCTTTGTCAAGTCTGATGATGTCACTATCCTACAAATATGCATGTGGAAAGGGGAAATCCCAGTAATGTGTAGAGCGCGTCGTGTAAATGCGTACTGCTGTAGATTCATAATGTAGTTAGGTAGGGATTTGAATCCTGCACTTGCCAACTGTGTGTGTGTGTGTGTGTGTGTGTGTGTGTGTCTCCCTGGGGAGGAGCAACCTTTTTGGAGAATACTCACATTCCTTAAAAGTGGCATACTCATCTTTGACAAGTCTGATGATGTCACCATCCTACAAATATACCCGTGGAAAGGTGAAATCCCAGTAATGTGTATAGCGCATTGTGTAAATGTGTACTGCTGTAGTATTCTAATGTAGTTAGATAGGGGTTTGAATCCTGCACTTGCCAACTGTGTGTGTGTGTCTCCCTGGGGAGGAGCAACCTTTTTGGAGACTACTCACACCCCTTAAAAGTGGTATACTCATCTTTGTCAAGTCTGATGTCACCATCCTACAAATATGCCTATGGAAAGGCGAAATCCCAGTAATGTGTAGAGCGCGTTGTGTAAATGCGTACTGCTGTAGTATCATAATGTAGTTAGGTACGGGTTTAAATCCTGCACTTGCCAACTGTGTGTGTGAGTGTGTGTGTCGTCCTGGGGAGGAGCAACCTTTTTGAAGACTACTCACACCACTTAAATGTGGTATACTCATCTTTGTCAAGTCTGATGAAGTCACCATCCTACAAATATGCCTGTGGAAGGGGAAATCCCAGTAATGTGTAGAGCGCATTGTGTAAATGCGTACTGCTGTAGTTTCATAATGTAGTTAGGCAGGGATTTGAATCCTGCACTTGCCAACTGTGTGTGTGTGTGTGTGTGTGTGTGTCTCCCTGGGGAGGAGCAACCTTTTTGGAGAATACTCACACCCCTTAAAAGTGGCATACTCATCTTTGTCAAGTCTGATGTCACCATCCTACAAATATACCTGTGGAAATGTGAAATCCCAGTAATGTGTATAGCGTATCATGTAAATGCGTACTGCTGTAGTATCATAATGTAGTTAGGTAGGGGTATGAATCCTGCACTTGCCAACTGTGTGTGTGTGTGTGTGTCTCCCTGGGGTGGAGCAACCTTTTTGCAGACTACTCACACCCCTTAAAAGTAGTATACTCATCTTTGTCAAGTCTGATGATGTCACCATCCTACAAATATGCTTGTGGAAAGGGGAAATCCCAGTAATGTGTAGAGCGCATTGTGTAAATGCGTACTGCTGTAGTTTCATAATGTAGTTAGGTAGGGATTTGAATCCTGCACTTGCCAACTGTGTGTCTCCCTGGGGAGGAGCAACCTTTTTGGAGAATACTCACACCCCTTAAAAGTGGCATACTCATCTTTGACAAGTCTGATGATATCACCATCCTACAAGTTTACCTGTGGAAAGGTGAAATCTCAGTAATGTGTATAGCGCGTCATGTAAATGCATAGTGCTGTAGTATCATAATGTACTTAGGAAGGAGTTTGAATCTCTCATTTGCTGACTGTGTGTGTGTGTTCCAGGTGTGTCAGTGTGCGACACCATTGGTCAATGTGAAGTGGGTTTTGATTTTTCTAGTGTATGACATATCACAATGACAACTGTATGTGCATTACACATGTAAGGTAGCTGTGGGGCAAAGCCATATACATACATGTGACCTCAATTATTTCATAGGTGGGTACTCTGCTTTCTCCATGAATGCATCTGTTATCTTTGCCAGAGTGTGCTGGCACTTTCCAGACCTTAGGTCACTTCTGTATGCTAGTGACAAGCTTAACCACTTCAGTGATCCCTGGGCTACATTTTCTGTTTCACATCCACTCATCACAGTTTCTATTGCAGTGTGTGAATAAGGGTTTATGCTTGTGGTATATTTGAATCCTGTTCCAAAGCAAGCAAAGATGACTAATCATTATTGGTGTGCAACAACCTCTGTGGATCTGCATGCAAACCCTTTATTGTTATGTGCTCCACAGAGGGATTTTCAAAACCCTTTGGTAATGTGATTATCAAAGGAGAGATGACTAAACACATGGCTCTATGTATACATTAGTACCTGTTCCACATTTTGGGGGCTACTACCTAGGTTATGCTCTAGGGATACTTTGTTTTCTAAAAGTGAATAACTATGCTTTCTTTGGCTTATAGCTTTACAGCATGAGTTTGACACCAGATATCTGTCGCTATGATACCCTTTTGGTGGATGTGTGTGTCACCTGGAGAATAAAGTATAGCCCACAGTATGCATTTTCATCAAACCTGGGCAGACATATCCCTGCTGTGTTTGCTTGTACCTAAGAAAGCTATATGCCAAACAGGAATGGTCCCAGGACTGACTGCAGGTGAATACCACTTGTTACTGGTATAGAATTGTACATGGAGGCTGCAAATGTTTCTGTGTGTCCTACATCTGTGCGTCAGTTGTCAATCCATCATCTAACAATCGTTTATGGTCAGTCTGTTGAGGATATGTATAATAACAGACTGTGGGATGGACACCATTGGTCAATGTGAAGTGGGTTTTGATTTTTCTACTGTATGACATATCACAATGACAACTGTATTGCATTACACATGTAAGGTAGCTGTGGGGCAAAGCCATATACATACATGTGACCTCAATTATTTCATAGGTGGGTACTCTGCTTTCTCCATGAATGCATCTGTTATCTTTGCCAGAGTGTGCTGGCACTTTCCAGACCTTAGGTCACTTCTGTATGCTAGTGACAAGCTTAACCACTTCAGTGATCCCTGGGCTACATTTTCTGTTTCACATCCACTCATCACAGTTTCTATTGCAGTGTGTGAATAAGGGTTTATGCTTGTGGTATATTTGAATCCTGTTCCAAAGCAAGCAAAGATGACTAATCATTATTGGTGTGCAACAACCTCTGTGGATCTGCATGCAAACCCTTTATTGCTTATGTGCTCCACAGAGGGATTTTCAAAACCCTTTGGTAATGTGATTATCAAAGGAGAGATGACTAAACACATGGCTCTATGTATACATTAGTACCTGTTCCACATTTTGGGGGCTACTACCTAGGTTATGCTCTAGGGATACTTTGTTTTCTAAAAGTGAATAACTATGCTTTCTTTGGCTTATAGCTTTACAGCATGAGTTTGACACCAGATATCTGTCGCTATGATACCCTTTTGGTGGATGTGTGTGTCACCTGGAGAATAAAGTATAGCCCACAGTATGCATTTTCATCAAACCTGGGCAGACATATCCCTGCTGTGTTTGCTTGTACCTAAGAAAGCTATATGCCAAACAGGAATGGTCCCAGGACTGACTGCAGGTGAATACCACTTGTTACTGGTATAGAATTGTACATGGAGGCTGCAAATGTTTCTGTGTGTCCTACATCTGTGCGTCAGTTGTCAATCCATCATCTAACAATCGTTTATGGTCAGTCTGTTGAGGATATGTATAATAACAGACTGTGGGATGGGTATGAATTGCTGGTGAGCTATAGCGTGGCTGTGTGGACCTCCCCTCCCTCACCTATAGTCTTGTTAACTGGCTTGAAGTCTACTAGGTGTAGGAGCCATGATCTGGCCTTTAGAGAACCTAAGTGGGTATGGTGCAGTGTTTGCAGGTTCATAATGTCTCTGTTAATGAGTTCCATAATGCTGTGCTCCATAGCCTTCCGAATAACATTTGTGTGGCTTATAGGGTGAGAGTTTCCAGGATCTGTTGTAGTTCTACCCTTAATTTATGTTAACATTTGCACTGGGTGTGATGAGGGTGGACAGGTTTAGGAATAAGTATATTAGAGGGTCAGCCCAAGTTTGAAGGTTAGTAGGCCAAGCCAGATAGGCAGGATTAAGTTGGTTTGTACATGTGCTGAGGAGGGATGCAGAGTATATTGTTAAATAGATGCTAAGGATGAAGCCGCCAGGTAACAGGAAAAGAGGAATGCCTAAGATATGGTTTGTGGCTGTGGTGAGAGAGAACATGCAGGTGGATGGTGTGACAGCGCAAGATGCAGAGGGCAGGAAGAAATGGAAACAGATGATCTAATGTGGTGAACCCTAATGGGAGCATCCGAAAGGAGAAGACGATGACATTGTAGCTCAACCCTTGTGGACTGTGAACACCATTACCGTGCGTCATTCCACAAGTATGTAACCTGTATAGAGGCTGCATCTGGACAGAGTGTTTAGGTGAGTGGTGACTTCATATGTCAGCTTGTGTATGACACAGCCAGGGACACTGTCCAGTACCATTGCCACTGTGGTTTAGACTTTGGTACAGAGATGTTTTAACTAGAGTGTCTGTGAATCATCAGGTTTTACATTCTTGAGGTCTGGAAATGTGGCCCTTGTGTAACGACAGGGTGGTGAAATTCGCATTCAAACTGTCTGACAAGAAATTGGTAATGTCAGTCAGATAAGTGTACTTTGTGACCACTTACATTAACTGTGACCCAATCTGAGATTTCCCTTGTAGATTATACACAACACTAAAGCAAGCTTTAGTGTTGTCTTTGGAATCCTTGCCATTTTGTATTTTGAAGCTTGCCTTGTATGTTTATTGAGGGATTGTATTTTCCCAATGATAATGACCAGAGAGGTTATCCCTTCTTGGTATGTAACTCTTTTTTGGTACAACTTCACACCTTCTATTATATATTTAGTTTATGGCAGGGGTTCATGAGACTAATGCACTTTTACTGTATAAGTGAGAATTTCTTCTGTTTGTGATAGCATAGTCCATGCAACCCTGTAGGTGAACAGTGTGCATTAATAAAGGATTATGCAGCTGGGACAGTGTTAACCTTAGTAATGCAAACCAATGACAGCAACAACAGCATCACCCACAGCAAAGTGTCAACCTGGGTCATGCACATACATGCGTACTCAAGTTCCAAAATGTGTGTAGTACAATGCCTGCTGGCCACCAATAGAAACTATGGAGTGTTAACACTGGCCAATACAGGGCATGTCACCCTGCCCATGTGTCCAATATGTATGTACAATGTACATGCAGACAGTGCGCCTCCACCACGTTCACAAATGGACACCTGAAAACTTGTGTGGCACACACCCCACACTTACTGTCCACTGTATAACACATGCTGACACAAGTACACACATCAGCCAAGTGGCACATGGGCAAACAAAACACAAGTGGAATAAACACTGGTGAAAACAATACAACATTGCTAATTACAGCTTTAATGCATCATACCTGCTCAGCTATACCTTCTAGGATATCATTACACTTTACTGCTGACAACATGCTACACATCCAACCATTGCTATAACTTTATTAAAGTCACCCTGTGCATCAGCACCATGTTAGCCTGTTCCTGCATCAATGTTACAGATGACAGGAGGTGGCACAGGTTTCATCATATGCACAGGGTGTGTTGTTGGTTTGCCAGAGGCCTACACTGAGCCATACAATCGACATGTGTGTGAGTGTGTGTGTGAGGGCCATGAGTACTGTTATGCGCCAATGTTGATGTAATGTGTGCAGGTATGTGTTTGCCCTAGGTTTCTGGTTTATGTATGTGTGTGTCTGCATGCACACAGTTCCACCATGTGGCTGCCATATACAGGGATTTGTGAGACAGCTACAGACTGTACCTAGCAGGCTTTACAGACCACCATCTCTGGCCACGGATACGGAACCTGAGCCTGGCAGGGGTGCTACAGACAGTATCAGGTACTAATCCAGATTGGGTACTATCCAAAGAGGTTGACATATGTCCACTGGATCCAGGTCCCTCCTGGGACTGGCCAGAGCCACGTGCTCTTCTAGGACAGTCTATGGACAGCCCCCACAACATTGCTGGGGCTGGTACTCGCACTACAGGAGTGGCTGTGACTTGCTGGACGTCCACGGTGACCTCCAGCTGCTGATGTTGCTGGCATATGTCCACGTCGACATCTCAACCATCCCGCACTGTTCTGACACATGGACATGACATTGTGGAGGACATCCAATGTCTCCCCCCAACGTCTATCAATGACCTCAGTGTAGTTACATATGGCACCTGCTAGGTCATGGATATTGTCATTTACAGAGGTGCTATGAGCCCTCTGTGCACTTAGCCCCTGTCTGGTGAACTGTTCCATTCGTGTCTGTGCCTCCATGACAGCCTGGAACATGCGTGTGGTAGAAAGAGTTGTGGCACATCTGCCAGGGGATGATGACCAGCAGTGCTCTGACAAGAACCTCTGGGCATCTGCCTATGTGGTACCATTCCAGACATCTGGCTATGGCTGCTGTGTCCTGATACATGTGCCATAGGTACCACACTGTCCTTCAGCTAAGGGCAATGGTGATGATGGATGTACAGGCAGTATGACTGTGTGCATGGATGGTGTGGAGACTTGTGTACTGTCAATTGGTGGCCCAACAACAGACCCTGGCAAACCTGCCTGTGCCTCAACACACCTATCCTCATCATCACTGTCCATCTCAGTGACATCAGGTTCCCTCCTGTACTGAACGAGCCCCACGTCGGCACCTGTGAGTGGAAAACAGGAAACACACTTTAAGACCTGAACATGACTTCAGACCACATGCGCAAACACAAAAATACACTCCTCCCTAAAGCAGACATACAACACCAGCAATCACAGAACATACACAATAGCAGGTGATGATGGGGTACAGTATCACAAGCAAAACAGTCATATCACACATGTCAGCATGCAGGACGTGTTGCTCAACAGCATGCAGTGCAAGTGTAGTCAGTCCTTGTTACTAACAGTATACATGGCTTTGATGCATGTTGTTTGTTATTAGGTGATGGCCCTCCCCCTGGAACAGAATTCATACATGGACACAACATTGCTGTGCAGGTATTCATTACCCTGTAGTGTACTGTGCACCATAACTCACAGGTGTACATACCATTGCTGGATATGTATCTGTGTGTCAGATAGGTATCCAATGCTGATTACAGCCTCTGTGTCTTTAGCAAATAACTGTGGACACATTTTTAGCACATGCATGATGAGTATTCACACAACATCATCAGTGGTGCATGGATAATTGATGGAATACCACTCGGCCACATACCCAATGTACGGTACTTATGGTGAGTGTAGATCATATTGTGGACATGCCAGTCTCATCCATGACATGGCATGCTAAAACACAACTGCATATTTTAACACTACACATACCCAATGTGTGTCATATGGCCTAGCCACTCAATAGCATCACAAGACATGTATGTGTCAGTTGTGCAAATGGTAATTGGTATGCATACTGTTTAGAGGTGCATATGTGTGCACACACGCAACATTAAGGTGTACAGCAATGAAAGCTATGTGTAGTACTGTGGTTACAATAACTGGATGGGGTATAGTACCATAGGCCATCATCATGAAGCATCAGGTGGTCACTCAAGGCTACAAATGTTTCCCAAATCAGCACTAATCATGTTGTGCCTTTGAAAGGAGGCCAATAAGGAGCATTCCCTGACATGAATGTGCAGTGTGTTGCAGAGTGTTTAAATGCCCCATGATAGGCCTCTACCCCTAAGGTATATTATGTGTAATGTGTGGATGAGATTTTGGATACTGGAGTGTCTTTACAGAGGGTTTGGGAATCCTTTATGTTTAACATGCTAACATGATCTGTGTATGACACAGATGTGTATGTTATGTGTATGTTGAGTATCAACTGTGCCTATCCAATGGTCACTACAGTCTAGTCACATTTGTTTGAGATGGTCTGGGTATTGCATGTGTTTGAGGCAGCTAATTACATTAGAGAGATGTGCGTGCTCTTACACCAAACATGCACAGCATGCATTATGGGTAGGTGTGTTACATGTGTACATGGCCTACACCTTAACTATGACATGCACTTTTTATTTACAATAATAAATGAAGAACACACTCACCAGCATCTGTCCACTGCCTTGATGTCACCTCAGAGGGACCTACATAGAGATAAGACAGTTTCTCAGTGGCCACAACTGTGGCATTGCTACTGTGTGTTTGCAATATTACAGTACGACAACAGTTTACATTCACAGGGCTACAGATTATGTTCCAAATGATCAGTATTGCACAACAACAGGCACCACATCTTTGAATGACACACTCCACATCTCACATATGCATGATCTACCAATACAGATAACAGTAGTCTGCAGATATGCCATGTTACCTGCATGCTCCATGTGTACCTGCTGGGTGGCTCCAACCTCCATCATGGTGTATGTCTGCTGATGTTGTTGGGCAGGTGCCACCAGGCTCAGGAGCAGCTCCTCCACTCTGGTGGGGGGGTGGATATTAACACCACCTCCTGTTGGTGAGTGTGTTCTTCATTTATTATTGCACATCAGCAGCATGCTGATGGACATGTCTGGGAAGATCACTGCAGTGGTGGCGTACCTGCTCATATGCCCGGTTACATAGGCCTACCTCACTGATTCTGCGGACAACATCTTGCCACATTGCAGTATGCTCCTGATGGTCCTGGCTGGTTCGTGAGAACATGAGACGGTAGTGCTGAATCATACTGCTAGTAATGATATCATCTTCAGCACTACTGTAACTGGGGTTCCTGTGATGGACCATGATCCCTGGAAGACATAAATACAAAAATATGTCTGAGCAAGTCATATGGCACATTTAACATTATACAGTACAGATATCACTGAACTGCCATATATAGCAACCTATAAGCTAACCGAGAGTGAAACACTGTAACTGCCACTTATCACTGCTCACCCCACAACTGCTTGAAAGTGCCTTGCTCACTCTCTATCTAATGAACCATGTTCTGCACAGCAACAAAATAAAATCACTATATAAGACTATACAAGAGTACCTGGCACACTGTATGCAACATGATGCACCACCTATCCACAGCAGATATACATCAAGCTGATGTGTAAAGAAATATATCATCCATCACAATCAGTGTAAGGTCCAGTAAATGTATTACTATTATACCACACAACTTGTTAATGACAAACCCATGGCCAAAATATGTGCACAATTGGGAATATAGGTCGCATACTGCTGTAGTACACTATGAATGCTGCTAGATACACAGTTATATGTTTTACCACACATATGTCAAGGGACATGTTACAGACATACCCACACACACATCAGACATAATTAGAGGACACAAAGGTATGATAACCCAGATAAGCTTTCAGTGTGTACTATACAGTACTGTGTGTCAGTACTTACACAACCTTCATCTTGAGAATGGTAATCTGTGATGAATACAGGGAACACACAAAACAGTGGATGAAAGCAATGTGGACATACACAATACTTTGCTGTACAGGCCCAGAGCTTCAAGTAGTACTACAGTACACACAGCATTTGCATTCAACATCGGTACCAATCAATAATCATACATGTAGTGCTTTAGCCTTCAATGACACACCCTAGTTAAAACCAAGGGACTTAATCACACTGTATGCAATAGCACTTGTTCTGCCTAGTAACAGAATACACAGCTTTTGCTAGGATCAAAGCAAGGACCCATAATACCATGACATAAACAGTTTCCCACTAAGTTATCCCACAGATACATATCTTTGACGTATTCACAAACATATTGACCATAACAGTCAGTCAACAGTACAGAGCATCTATTGCAACAAGTAGATGTAGGTGTGTATGAGTGTACATATAGATATATATATAAATATATATATATATATATATATATGTATGTATATATACATATACACATCCATTGGTCTACATATACATATATATGTAGGCACATATACATTTCACCTTTCATAGTGAGAATATCAATTATGCAAAGGGTGTAAGGTGTACAGTAATGTAATAAAATCACAGTGTCTTGGGATAAATGCATTGAAGGTGTTCACAGCCCATGTAGCTTTAGCAGGCCTTACTGGCTTCAACATTGCAAAATGAATGAACCACCCACAGTGTTTAACCACCACATGTCATATACCAGCACTGTATGCTGTCTTGTTTGTCACACACTAAAACCTACATACAACTATGTGCATACTAACCTTCAACAACATATATATCTCCCCCTTCACAAACAGTTGCAATATGTCCCCTGCTCTATGCACATATACAGATGCGAATATATATGACACACATATATTTCTCCGTATGTGTGTGGCATACACACACAACGTCCACACTGTTGTAAGTCCCTGGACCTCACAGCTGAACTGTTGGGCCTTGCTGCAACACAAACAGGTGTCACATATGAACACACACTAGGGGGTATATATGGCAACAGATGCTAGATAAGCATACTAGACTGCTACAGCAGTTGCAAATGCTAAGCTACACTTCAATATGACTATCATGCATGTGTTGTTCTGTCACACACATGTTTACATAATGTCAGCGCTAATCCCCCCAACAGCCATTGGCCACACTACTGTACAGAACACAGATAACATGGATCAGATCTTTCACATTTAATGCTGAGCTACACATTTCACAGGTATGTCCCACTGCCCACAGGTACATACAGTATTGTCCATAGCAGTAGTTAAGCAGAACATCTGTGCATAAAGAAGTACTGCTGCCACATATGAATGGTTCACATTATGTAAACTATTCTTCAATAACATCTACTACATGCCAGTAAATACATATGTGTCACATACCTTTCCTTTGTATGATTTGGCAATATTTCTTTTTCCTTTTCTCTGTCTCTCTCTCTGTCAGTCTCTGCAATAGAGTGAGTTTTTTGGCAGAGATTGCAGCCTGCTTTTGTAGGAATTTGCACATGAGCATGTGATGGCCTCTGCACCAATTAGTGGCCACCATTTGCTAATTGCATGCAGCCTGCTGTGTAGTAATTGCAGTAATCACTGTCATAGCAACCCAGTACTATAAATTGCTGACTCATGTAGGCATGGCCCTTTCAGCTTTCCAAGATGGAGATCATCCTTGTTTGTTGTGGACATCATTGTTTAAGACAGAAGGTTGGTATAGTTCTTATATCAGAAGTCAGGGGTGTAGCCAGAGATTTACATTTTGTACTCAGACCTAATGCTGCTGATTCCAGTACCCACTTGTCAGTGTAGAAATGTACTCGCCCCTCAAAATGCTACCCCAAGATACATGGAAAGATGTACTTTCTTTTCAACTGTTACAATTAACTACCATACAAAGCTAGTTATTGAGATGTATTCCTTTGGCACAAGAATTGTTTGTGAACTGCTATACTGTGAATATTCATTTACTCAGTTATAATCAGTTTGTGCTTTTTTAGTGTTGACATTAGCACAAGCTGCTCAGAAAAACTGGACACATTTCAGTACTGTCAGTATACTTACCTACATCCTTGGTAGACCCTGCACACACAGGTATATTCTACATTTGGGTAGGGTTGCAGAAGTACAGAGAGCATAAGTACTATTGTATGGATTTTATTTTGCTGGACTTACAGGGTTGCTATGCACATGTTAGTTTATCAAAGCAAGTAGTCTGTCTGCGTAACTCCCAATTGTGGACCTATCCACTATGATAGCCAGAGAATAGCCTGTTATTTTTTGTCTGTGCACCACACAGGTATTTTCAGCAATAGAGCAATGGCATTCTTACGGTTGGTTGCTACCAGTACATGGCTACATCCATTTGTATTTCAGTGTTGTATTCCTACATAAGGGTATGCTTCCAAAACTCCTTCCAAAGCTATTTGCACAGTGTGTGACAGCAAAAAAGCTGATATGCATCTGTATTTCTACCTCTGCCAGACCTCTCAACCACTGAGGTACGTATTTGAACAGACTCAGGGAAAAGTCAAGAAAAAGTCAGGGACAATCAGGGACACCTTTAAAATATTAGTGCCATTAAATTGAGACATTGAGAGAATCAGAGCATATGAATGAATACACCTTTTCTGAAGTAAAAGAAGTGTCTAACTCTTGATTATTGTCATTATCCATTAAGTGTAATTCACCACCTTTCTGGCCAAAGTCAGTAGTTTTCGGAGGGATTCAGAGGGACAGAGATAAATTTTGTTTCAAAATCAGGGACATCCCTGAAAATTAGGAGGGGCAGTTGGGAGGTATGGCTTCTGCCCTAAACAGATATGTCAGTGTTTGTCCTGCTGTGATACTGTGTGGGGTTGTAAAGTGATGGTGTAACATTATTTCCTGCTAGAATGGCTGCTTCTCTTATCACAGTCATGTAATGTAATCCCACAATAACTGTTGGTTAACATCCACAGAACAAGTTGTGTGGTATGGTATTCCTATTTTTCCTTTACATTCACTCATTCTGATGCACGATATATTTATTTAAGCACCAACTTGATGTATATCTACCGTGGCTTAATCGTACTTCATGTTGTGTAGTGTGTACAAGGTCCGGGGTTCGAGACTTACAGAGGTGTTTTATTTTGCTCCTGAGCAGAACAAGGACCCTCACATACAGAGTGACTAAGGCACTTTTAAGCAGTTGTAAGTGGGTTTGCGCATTGCTATGCATTGCTTAACCAAGCACAAACTCGCGCAAACCAGCTAACTACTGCTTAATAGTGCTTACTCCCGCTAACCCCCGCACTCATTTCTTTGAAAGAAAAGAAAAATGAGGAGATAGGAAATTGGTGAAAAAGGGGCACAAAGAGGGAAAGACAGTATGGAAAATAGCTCGGGATGTGCAGGACGGGTGTAGGGAAAGTCCATTGCTGCCCATTTATTCAACAGCAACAGCTGTGCATATACAATAAATTTGGAGGTAGATATGAACCCTTCAACCCCTGAGAAAGGGGTGAGGACAACAAAGTATGTTGTAATGCCAATTAAATAACATTTCATGTTGCCCAGTGGACATGTGTGCAAAATGGGCAGCTATGTATGGGGCATAATTTTTCTTTTGGGAGCAGATTGCCCTTTATTTTTTTTTCAGGTGAGAGTGGAATGTGGGGTAGGGGGAAGTAGGTATATTTGGGGAGGTAGATTGGGGAGGTAAACAGATAAGACAAACAAGATGCATAAAGGGGCGGTATACGGCATGTGGTGGGTGAACACCTTTGACAGGGAGGGATGTTTGGAAATCGCAAGCCCATGAGCCCCCAGATGGAAACAGTGGGACTGAGGTCCCCCACCCAAGGGCAGTCACCACTGCACCTTCACGGCCCAGAGGGTGGCTGTGTTGGGGGCTGTGTAGGAGGGGCAGGCTGACCCAGGAGTTGCGCCACTCAGGCCTCAAGCTGGCATAGAGGTTCTGCAACAGAACGTTCAATCTCTCTACGCACCACAGCCCAGACCGAAGGGCGATAGGTGGCCCTCCTCCACCCACGCTTGCATGGGGGGGAGGGGCCAAGCCCCATCCCCTGCAGTGCTTCCACCTGAAGGTGTCACAGGGCCAACAGAGGAGGAGGTCCCAGGCTGGGCACCAGATCTGCTGGTGCCAGGAGCCATGGTCAGCTGAGGTGGGACCGCTGGGACTGGCCTTCCCATATGAACTATGTTTTGGAGAGTTTAATAAAGATATGGGTTAGTAACAGTCAAACGCATTCCCAATTAGTTATAACAGCATGCAGAAGTATTCCCATTAAACCAACACACCAGAATTTCAACAGTTGAAAAGCAAGCATAACACATGCATATATAGAAATAATGCAGTGGAAAGACACTTTAAAACAACCAAGAAAAACAGCCAAAAGTGCCTAGTACGGAGAATAAAGCACCAAGGTAGTTTCCAAGCGGTTTATTGCAAACACAAACGAAACTCCACAAATAATGAACACACAAACGCCCTTGCATTACATGCTTTATCGTCTCAATAATGAGACTTCTTTAAGTCATTTATACATTAATTAAAAAATAATCAACCAATACAAATTGAGCATGAAACTTTAAAAAGCCCAATGACATTTCCACAAAACCAAAATTAGAATTCAACCTCATAAATATTGCACTTTTCCTTTAAAAACATTCTAACCATAAAAAGGAAATCATAATAGTTAATTAAAATATTTAAAATATATAAATAAATTCATTTATGTTTAATATGTAAAAATGATATGTTATCATAGGCACATTGAATTAATCATATACATTATAATAAAAGGAAATATTGCCATCTACTGGCCAAAATGTTAATTACAACCAACATTTTTTTTTAAGTTTTGCAGATCTTAGTTTCAAACGTGGCAAGACAGACACAATCATTCAGCCCAGGGAAATTTCCTGCATCCAGGGTTATCTTGCCACCACAGTTCCCTGAATTCTATCCTCCCTTCCCATGGCCCCCCCTCATGTCATTCTTAATCTGTTCCAATACAAGGAAAGAGAATTCTGCTTTTGCACAGGACTTAGTGTGTTTATACAAGGCACTTGTTTCTTTCTTTACTGTGATGATATATTTATGTTCGTAGATCCTTCTCCTTAACTTTCTTTCGGTCATCCTGACATAGAAGGATCTACACTCTGAACAAACAGCCAAATAGACTATTCCTTTAGTCTCACAGTTATAATAATCATTAGTGTCTATCCATCTTTTTCTGCTCTCAAGATAAATTTTATCTGTGCTCATAATGTTCACACATTGAGAGCAGTTCCCACATTTATATGTCCCTAATCTTCTTTTATTATGAGTGGGTTTGTTACTCCTATACTCAAGTATGTTCTTAAGACTCTGTGAAATCTTATAAACTACCTTGGAAGGGAAATTAGGTATTTTATCCAGGTCCGAAAGTGCCACACATCTATTCCACTCTTCGTTAAAATTTTTTTTAGTGGTATCATTCAAGGCATTGTACTCCAAAATTATTGCTTGTTTATAGGCAATATTTTCATTATTTTTAATCTTCAATGTTTCACTGCCATTAACTTGTCCTTTATGTCCTTGTATGGAGTTGAACCTAGTACTTCTTCCTTCGAAAACCTCCCCCTTAATTTTGTTTATAAATTCCGGGGGGGTACCCTCTCTCGGAAAACATCTTTTCCAGTAAATCACACTCCATCCGGAAATCAGTATCCAGGCTTGTCATACGACTCCCCCGAACAAACTGACCCTTTACAATGTTTTTCTTACAGTGTGGGGGGTGTGCACTCAAAATTTGGAGAAAAGAATTACAAAACGTAGATTTCCCGAAAATCTTAGTTTCAAACTTATTTTTCATCTTGTACATCTCTAGATCTAAATATTGTAGGTTTTCTTCAGACACTTTGTGTGTAAAATTCAGGAAATTAGTAGTACCTTTCATATAATTCATAAATTCTACAAACTTCTCTTTACCTCCCGTCCAAAAAATAACTATGTCATCAAGGAACTTCCAATAGAGGTTCCAACAGGGGGTATATTCAGAGTTTAAAATATATTTTTCTTCCCATTTCACTAATACTAAACTGGCGTAGGTGGGGGCCCACACTGCCCCCATTGCCACTCCTTGAATTTGCTGGTAGAATTCCCCATTGAAACAAATGAAATTATACTTTAATACCATATCCATTAAAGACACGCACAGTATTTTATCATTATGGGTTAAATTCCTGGTCCTCAAAAACAATCTCCTCAAACATTTCCCTACCTAAGGAGTAAGGCATACAAGAAAATAGGTCATTTGATATTTCCCTCAAGAGATCCCATGAATCTTTCAGAATGACTTTCCTTTTTACCCCCAAATGCTTTAATTTTGTATCAACATATTTAGCAAGTGGGTGAGTTTTTGACCCATCAGCCGAGACTATGGGTCTCAAGGGTGGGTCTCTCTCATTCTTATGAGTCTTTGGGATCCGAAAAATTGTGGGTACCCTAGGTTTATCAACTTTCAAGTAGGAAATAATTTTATGGTCAACAAGTCCTTCATACAACATATCATTTAAGCATATATCAATTTTATTATAGGCTATATTTACTTCATTCTTAGATGCATTACAATATCTAAACTCATCTCTTAATATCAGATCCATTTTACCCTCATATTCAATATTGTCCATAATTACCACTCCCCCCTTGTCTGGTTTCATAACTCGAATATTTAGGTTAGATTTCAAATCATTCAGTACTTCATATTCTTTATTACTTAAATTAGATTTGTATTTAACCTTATTTTGTTCATTCCTAAGTTCATTTTCAATAATCTTCTCCAGATTTTTAAATTGTGGCTGGAGGGGTGGATTAAAAATAGTTCTTCGTCTTAAACCTTGTTCCATATCTGGGTTACTAGGGGGTAGCAGTAAACCTAAATTAACTTTTCTTAAGAATAATTTAATGTCTAACAATGACTTGGTAAGATCTCCCTTTCTGTATGGAATAAACTTTAAACCTTTGGACAATAAATCAAAATGTTCCTTCTCTAATGTTATGTTACTAAAATTGTAAATACAAAATTCATTATAAATATGTTTAACACCATCAACTAAAATGTCACTGGAAACCCTATAGGTGGGATGGGTATAATTTAATATCTCCCCCTCCCCCTTCTCCCCCCTTCAGTAAAAATTTGTTTGCCGATACCCTGATTTGTTCATTAATCTTTCCGATCTACGCGGGGGGGGGGGATCCTGGTCATTAACAAAATCATCCCCTTCATGTTGAATATCACCATTAAAACTAGCATCATGGTTAGTATAATTACTACCCTGTTTATTACCATAAATGCTCTTGTGTCCTGAAAAACGTGGCTTAGGATAACTGATATCACTCATGTATTCATGAACATCACGTTCCAACTTTTTTAGTTTCCTGTGAACTATATCACCACATTTATTGTCGATCTCACATCTTATGTTGAAATATTTTTCCTTTTCTTCCTTAATAGTAAAAATCAAGTCTTCTTTAATACACTGGTCAAGCTCATTAATCTCGTTCTGTAGTTCACCTTGGCATCTAACATTTTCTTTAATAATTAATCTTAAAATATCAAGTCTACAGTTATTAAACACTTCAATCAATTCATTATAAAATACAGAACCAATCTGTACATTGTTGGGAAATTTACAAACATGAAGCCCCTTAGGGACTATTCCCCTAACAATGCATTCATTTAAATAGTCATTCTCAATGTCCAAGGTTCTGTATTTTAACATCAATTTACCCAGGTTGTCAAGTTTAGTACTATAGGAATCAGAGATAGTCGGTTGTTTAGTGTTAAATTCATTTAATTTAAAATAATATTTTCTATGCAGCCACTATCGTTTCCTTAAAATAGTTGTTGTTATTGCTAGTACCTGCAGACGTCTTGGGAAAAGTTGGCATTTTCTGTCCAGCTGTAATTTGAGTAGTACATCCACTCGTAAAGCCGTTGGAGGCTTGGACATCTTTAAGGACATATGGGGTTGATTCCGGATTGAAAGTCACTTTGTTTACTTCTCTGCAGTCGCTCGTTTCTTTACTTGCACTGGAGGGCTCCCTCTCTCCATTACCATTTCCAATTCTCGGCTGTTTATTCCTTTCTGGTCCTTGAACCAATTGGTTCCGAATACTGCCACAAAGCCCTACAAGCGACTCACTCAGTGGCTTCAGCAGGTCGATCAACTCTGTCAGCTGCCGATAAGCTTCCATGATTGGCCTACCTCGTCCTGCCCTTTGCCTTCAGGAAGGGCTTGTTTCTCCATCACAATCCCACAAACAACAACCAGAAAGTATGCAGTGGAAAGGCACTCTAAAACAACCAAGAAAAACAGTCAAAAGTGCCTAGTACGGAGAATAAAGCACCGAGGTAGTTTCCAAGCTGTTTATTGCAAACACCAATGAAACTCCACAAATAGTGAACACACACACATGCCTTTGCATTACATGCATTTTCGTCTCAATAATCAGACTTTCTCAGATGACCAGTGTTACTTTAAGTAATTTATCCATTAATTAAAAAATAATCAACCAATACAAATTGAGCATGAAACTTTAAAAAACCCAATGAAATTTCCACCTATGCCAATTTAGTATTGGCGAAATGGGAACAAAAAAATATTTTAAACTCTGAATATACCCCCTGTTGGAACCTCTATCGGAGGTTCCTTGATGACATAGTTATTTTTTTTGGATGGGAGGTAAGGAGAAGTTTGTAGAATTTATGAATTATATGAAAGATACTACTAATTTCCTGAATTTTACACAAAGTGTCTAAAGAAAACCTACAATATTTAGATCTAGAGGTGTATAAGATAAACAATAAGTTTGAAACTAAGATTTTCAGGAAATCTACGTTTTGTAATTCTTTTCTCCATTTTTGGAGTGCACACCCCCCACACTGTAAGAAAAACATTGTAAAGGGTCAGTTTGTTCAGGGGAGTCGTATGACAAGCCTGGATACTTACTTCTGGATGGAGTGTGATTTACTGGAAAATATGTTTTCTGAGAGAGGGTACCCCCCGGAATTTATAAACAAAATTAAGGGGGAGGTTTTAGAAGGAAGAAGTACTAGGTTCAAATCCATACAAGGACATAAAAAACAAGTTAATGTCAGTGAAACATTGAAGATTAAAAATAATGAAAATATTGCCTATAAACAAGCAATAATTTTGGAGTAAAATGCCTTGAATACCACTAAAAATTTTTTTAACAGAGTGGAATAGATTTGTGGCACTTTCGGGCCTGGATAAATACCTAATCTCCCGTCCAAGGTAGTTTATAAGAATTCACAAAGTCTTAAGAACATACTTGAGTATAGGAGTAACAAACCCACTCATAATAAAATAAGATTAGGGACATATAAGTGTGGGCACTGCTCTCAATGTGTGAACATTATGAACACAGATAACATTTATCTTGAGAGCAGAAAAAGATGGATAGACACTGGTGATTATTATAACTGTGAGATTAAAGGAATAGTCTATTTTTATTTATTTATTTTATATCGGTCAACCGGACTAGTCTAGCTGGATACATTTCCATTTTCAGTAGAGGCCCGGGGAGAAAAGCTCCACTAGCAAAAATTAGATAATCACTAGAACTAGGAGATAAACATAGAAATCAGTGTTCTAACATAGTAAATGAAGGTAGTTCAATAAAAATATATATGCAACAATAATAAAAATAGAGGAAAAGTTGGTATTTACACTAGAATAGAAAATCATAATGGTCATGTGATGAATTAAATTACTGTAATAAAAATGACATAACTTTAGTATAAGTTATGTGGAGTAGATTTTACAGACAATTAGCAGGAAAGGGTCTGCCAATATATTAAATTAGTTGGCTGTTTGTTCAAAATGTAGATCCTTCTATGTCAGGAAGACCAAAAGAAAGTTAAGGAGAAGGATCTATGAAGATAAATATATCATCACAGTAAAGAAAGAAACAAGTGCCTTGTATAAACACACTAAGTCCTGTGCAAAATCAGAATTCTCTTTCCTTGTACTGGAACAGATTAAGAATGACATATGGGGGGGGGGCATGGGAAGAGAGGATAGAATTCAGGGAACCATGGTGGCAAGTTACCCTGGATGCAGGAAACTTCCCTGGGCTGAATGATTATGTGTCTATCTTGCCATTTTTGAAACTTAAGATCTACAAAACTTTAAACATTTTTGGGTTGTAACTAAAATTTTGGCCAGTAGATGGCAATATTTCCTTTTATTATAATGTATATGATTAATTCAATGTGCCTATGATAACATATTTAATTTTTACATATTAAACATAACTTAATTTATTTATATACTTTAAATATTTTAATTAGCTGTATTATGATTCCCTTTTTATGGTTAGAATGTTTTTAAAGGAAAAGTGCAATATTTATGAGGTTATTTTCTAATTTTGGTTTTGTGGAAATGTCATTGGGTTTTTTAATGTTTCATGCTCAATTTGTATTGGTTGATTATTTTTTAATTAATGTATAAATGACTTAATTTAAAGTAACACTGGTCATCTGAGGAAGTCTGATTATTGAGACGAAAACGCGTTTGTGTGTGTTCACTATTTGTGGAGTTTTTATTTATTTTTATTTATTTAAATTTGTTGACCGGGAGTGTCCGACTGAACGTTGGTCCATTTTCAGTGGAGGCCCGGGGAGAAAAGCTCCACGGTTAAAATAAACAGACAGTATATACATTGGATTACATAGTGAATAACAACTTACATAGCAATTACTTACAACATATTTACAGATGAAGAACATAGTACATCAGTAGACAACTAGAATCTTTATCTGTGAAGTGCATACCAGACGTTAACAAATGTTACAAGAAGAAGTTTGTGTTGTATAATAAGTACTGGCTTATGAGCATCTGAGCTTGCTATAATCAAGGTAGTTAGTGGAGTGGAAAGAAAAGTAGTGGTTGGATGGGGTGGATGATATTAGAGTGGGAGTTGCAAGGGCATAGCCAGCATGTTTTTAGTTGCGCTTTTAGTAAAGTTTTGAAGTGGGTGCATGGTGGTATGGAGGTAATTGTGGGTGGGAGTGAGTTCCATAAATTGGCTATGGCACAAGAGAATAGTGCTTCACCAGCAGAGTTATTGGCATTAGTAATCTGCAAGTGATTTTTGCTGCTGGATCTTAGTGGTCTGGTGGTGCGATAGGGTTGGAGTAGATTCTGGAGGGATGGGACATTTAGTGGATGGTTTACTAGTTTGTGGGCGAGTGAGAGTTGATACCATTGAAGGAGGTGAGGGAGTTCAAGCCAGCCCAGTTCAGCAAGTGAGAGAGAGTGGTGACTATGGTAGGATGCCCCTGTGGCGAATTTGGCGATTTTGTTGTAGCAGGACTCTAGCTTGTTTAGATCACATTGCCTTAGGTTGGTATATATTGGAGAGACAAAGTAGGGTGGAGATAAGGTGGGAATTTGCTATTGAAATCTTTGCTGCTTTGGTGAGAAATTGCTTATTTCTGTATAACGCTCCTAGTTTTTTGTGGACTTTTTTTATAGTCATGGATATGTGAATGTCAAATTTTAGTTTATTGTCTATTTCCACTCCTAGCAATTTGGTTTGTTCAGTTGGGTATATAGTGGTGTTGTCTTTTGCCGTGATGTTAAAGTGAGAGTTGTTTTGAGTATGTTTGGTGGGTTGGAAGATGAGTAGAGTAGTTTAGTTTTGTTTGGGTTGAGTATTAATCGGGCATCGGATAACCATGTTTCAACAGAGGAAAATGCTTCCTGTGTGACTTTTTGCAGTTTTGGTAGGGACTGGGCTGAGCAGATGATGGTCGAGTCATCTGTGTATTCTATGAGTGTGCCATGTTTGGTGGCAGAGGCTAGATTATTGGTGTAAACAGAGAAGAGTAGGGGTCCAAGGATGGATCCTTGGGGAACCCCTATGGAGACAGGTAGTTGGGGAGATATGTCATTCTGCCATACAACGGATTGTTGGCGGTCAGACAGGTAACTCTGAAACCAGTTGGTGACCGATTGTGAGAAGGATAGGTTATTGAGGACAGAGATAAGTTGTTTGTGTGGGACCATGTCAAATGCTTTAGATAGGTCTAGGAAAGTAGCAGAGGAGAGATAGCCATTGTTTTTATGCTGAAGGATAGTGTTAGTAAAGGAGAGTAAGGCAGTGGTGGTGCTATGGTTTGGTCGGAAACCATGCTGATTACTGGAAAGGAGGTTGTTAGTAAGGAGGTAGTCTGAGACCCGAGAGTGTATGCATCTCTCTAGTATTTTGGAGAGTGGACAGAGAATAGCTATGGGGCGGTAATTGGTTAGTTTTGTGGAGGGGAATTATATGTGATACTTTCCACAGTGTGGGAACGTAACTTTCTGACAGAGATCGGTTAATCAAGATGGATACTGGGTAGGCCACAGCATCAGCTGCGATTTGTAGGTATTCACTTGGGAGGCTGTCTGCTGCTAATTTGGTGGGTTTAAGTTTAGTTAAGAGTTTTTTATGTTGGAGGTAGGTACAGGAGAAAAAGAGAAGGCAGTGGGGAGATTACTAGTTAAAGGTGTGGGCTGGAGGGGAGGGGGTTGTGTTGTTTAGCTAGTGATAATATGGTTTGGGTGAGGTGTGTGTTGAATGAGGTAGCAATATTTTCTGAGGAGTGAGGGATGTTAGGAGGAGGGGTACTGACTTTACCTGGGTGGAGGATGGAGTTTATGGAGGACCAGAATTGTTTGGGGCTGTGTTGTGAGGAGACTAGGGCAGACTGGTATTATTGGGATTTGTCCCGTTTTATTAGCTTTTTGACTCTATTGCGTAGTTCTAGGAATTTCTGTCTAGCTGAGGGGGTTTTGGTTTTGTGCCAGTGCTCCCAGGCTTTATCCCTGTTTTTCATTTCTGACTTAGTGGTTTTCTGTAGCCATGGGGAGGGTTGTGCTTTGGTTCTGGAGAATCTTATGGGGGCATGGTAATTAAGGATGTTCAGGATGGTAGTATTAAAAAATTCAACTGCATCATCTAGACTGAGGTACTTTAGAGGATGCCAGTTACATTCTTTGAGGGATGAGATGAATGTGAGTGGGTTAAAGTTTAGTTTTTTACGTATTTGATGGTAGATGACAGGTTTAGCTTGGTATAGGTATTTTTTGAGTAGGAATGTTGGGGAGTGATCACTGAGGCTATCTGATAAGCAGCCTGTTATATATGACTGGGGGCTCTTACTGACTAGTATCCAATCCAGGGTAGTGTGCTTGGTGGAGTTTTTATTTATCCTGGTTGGTGACTGGACTAGTTTTGTGAAGCCATGAAGGTGTACATGATGGGTTGGATTGTTGCCAGAACAGGATTGCCAGTCAATATTGAAATCACCTAAGATGATAGTTTCTTGGGGAGATGGTGGGTAGACCAGCTGAGTAGGTTTTCTAGGGGAGGGATGTTTTGGCCAGGTGGGAAGTAGCATCCAATTATATTGATGGTTTTGTTTTGGTTAATTTTGAGGTTGGTATATATTATCTCTTCATTGCCTATTTGTGGAGCTGATGATTTTAAGATCTGGATGTTTAGATGCTGTTTAAATATTATAGCTACACCACCTCCTTTTTTGTTTAGCCAGTCTACTCTTAGTATGCCGTAACCTGTAAGGGGTATTTGCTCACTGGTCATGTGAGGTTTTAGCCAGGTTTCTGTCAGGATGACTATATCTGGGGAGTACAAGTCTATGGTGGCATGGAGTTCATGGACTTTGTTGGATATACTTCTAATATTTAGGCATAGTAGAAGGAAGTCACTTGGGTTTCTATTGGCTGTAATATGGGAGAAGTTGTGGTTTCTAGTCTGATTATGAAGATTGGGGTTGGAGATGGTAGGGCCAGGGTTGGGGTGGATGTCTCCACTTAGGGCTAGTTTTGATAAGCATGAGATTATTAGTTTTCTCAGTTTTTGAATGAGTTTTGTTTGTATTTACAATAAACAGCTTGGAAACTACCTTGGTGCTTTATTCTACATGCATATATAGAACATTAGTGGACATTACAACAGCATGCAGGTTGAATTGATGGCAACAGGCCACCAATATTGTGGTATTTTAAGAGGGTATTTTAAGTGGTATTTTAAGAGGGCACATGTATAGAAATAAATGCAAATATTTATAAACCAATAGGACATATGTTCCCAACAAATGTTTTGAGATTAGACATACCGACTGAGGTGTGGAATTGCATTTTTTATGCACATACAGTAGGGTGGAAAAAGAGCTGAATTAACAACTTATATATCCTTCTAGTTTTCACTGCATTCCTATTACCTGCAGTTATATGTCCCTTACGTGTATTATTACACTACCCAGTGTCCTTATACTGTGCAATTGGATTTTGCTAGATCATTATATACATGAGCTGCATCTTACATACAAACTGTCCAAGATGCAGATGTTACTGCAACATATTTTGAGAGTTGCTCACACATGCTACTGTTAAGATGGTACACTGACAGCTCTACTTTCATATAATTATCTAGTTATGTTCAGGTGAAAGTATCAGTTATATGTTAACAGCTCCCTACATTTCTGGCAGCACACTGGGGAACACAATACCAAGCTACTCATGTGCCAGATTAACCTGTACATGCTGGGCATGAACCAACAGTTGAGGGCTGTAAATATGCATAAATGCTACTGGCACTCCCTTCATCCACGTTATATGGGCCTACCCAAGTGTGGGTTGACACTGCTTACTACAGCACTACTATTTGTAGAATGCAACAGTACAACAACATATCAAAGAAAATGACACAGACGCACTCCAGGAATTATACATTTATTAAAGGATTATTACACTTTTATTTATTGGGTTAAAACACTTTTTAAAGGCTCTCTTATTTATTTTATATAACAGTACATGGAGAATAATTACTAACCTGCCTGATGACGCAGCCTTTGCAGCCTATCTTTATAAGCTTGGTGGCTCATAGCACGGACACCTGCAGCTGTGAAGTAAATGCAGTGATATTGAGACATACCTATCCATAGTATAGACAAGCATAGCAATTCTTAACTACTTAACACAATGACTACTTGCTCAGTACTGGGGCATTAGGCATCACACGGGATTCCTGGATCCACTGGTCTAGTTGATCCTCCCTACGTTGCTTCAGGTCAGAATAATGGTGCCTGACCTGCTCACCAGTCCGAGGAACACCAGTGGCACTGGTGAGATCACGGGCAAGGCTGTTCCAGGCTTCCGTTTTATATTGGGTGCCCTGGTATTGACCCCGCAGGAGTCTTTCCTCATGATTGTGGACAAGGAGCCAAACCATTACTTTGGACTCTTCAATGCCCCAGTGTTGTGCTCTAAATCAAGTGCCTTCTCCAACATCGGCCATGCTGACTGCAGAAAGAAGCTGCAACCAGTTATAGCAAGTATTCCTGCCTGTGGAGCTTAAATATGCCTCATTTCCCACACTTATTTGTGATTGGCCATTTTTGGAAAAACTCAGCTGTAGGCACGCCTACTTAGCTGATGTTGGTAATGTTTAAAATTCCTTTGATGGATGCATGTTTATGAAATGCTGTCATGGCTTAGTGGTTAAGTACTGTGACTATAGTGCACAGTATCCTAAGTTCGAGCCCTGTCACTGCTTCTTATTTTCCTACTGGGCAGACCTGACTGGTTAAGGTACAGTAAAGGAGGTGTGGCCGTGTTTAACCGACTTTGCTCAACTTTGCCTGACTTTGCCCAACGTTGCTCAACATTGCTCAATGTTGCGCAACATTGCCCGATGGAGCGCTGGTTAGCGCGGTGTGCACCTACGAGCAAATATGTTGTGGTTGCACTGGTTAGAGCGGTGCACAGCTACGTGAAAAGTCATTGCGCTGGTTAATGCAGTGTGCAGCTACGAGCAATTGAAGTTAAAGATGCTCAATACTGGTAAAATGTGCTTAGCGGTACTTTATATTGCTTAAAATAGGGTGCTCGTACCTCAGAATGCATAACCATTTCACCGTTATATATATATATATATATATAGAGAGAGAGAGAGAGAGAGAGATAATTTGTTCACTACTACATTTAACTTTTCAATGCTTTTTACAAAACTTATACATAAAAAATGTCAGGAAATATTTTTGTATACAGATTTCCAACAGAAAATGGAACGTGTAGTAGTGGGACTCGAACCGGGAATGCCTCCTCTTTGTGCAAAGGCTGTAACAACTACGCTATCGCTATTTTGCTTAATTTGCATATATTTTTCTTACAATCCTCTTCTGGTGTCTAAGCTGCTAACTGTAGCTAAGCAATGGGCAAACCCATGCAAATACAGGCAGCTATATCGGATGAAATAAAAAAAAAAAATAAAAAAACTCTATTTTTAATTTTGTCACTTTAACATATGGGGGAGTGTAGTGTTACATTGTGCACATGTGAGCGGACTCACTCATGTAACTTGAAATTGCGGCGTTTCTTCATTGCAGGGGCGTGGGTTTTTGGACTGCTCAGCAGTCCGACACACCCCCTACACTCGTCCACGCTCCGTGTAAGCTTTAGAGTTGAGGCAGTGCACCCTCATTAATATGCATGGCACGCTGCCATCATACTCAGACTGGTGCTTCTGTGTAAGACTTATCTAGTCTTACATGGAAGATTAGTAAATCCTGAGGATTGTGTTGGCTAATGTCATTTACTATACAGCAGATAACCAGTTCTTTTTTCTTCTGTCATGACAGGATGATATAGGTAATTTATGTTAAATATCTGTATGTTTTTCATTTTCTTTCATTCTATACTGTTTTTTTTGTCATTGTTGTTGACATTTAAATCTGAAAATGCAGTAAAATATAAGTTGGAAAAAAAAAAGAAATGGTTTGTTTCGAAATGGCTTTGCCCTCTTCCCCTGTAGCAAAGCTGACTAGCAGCTGGTCAGAATTTCTGAAAGGTTTAGTCGTGTCAAGGTAGAATCTGAACTGTCTGTGCATGTCCAATATGTGCAGGATCCTTTCCCCTTTATTCTGAGGATTAGGGAAAAAAGGCTGGCAAATGGATGGATTGGTTTAAAGCCCCACTGGATACCACCTTGAGCATAAAAGATGGGTTAGTCCTTTGGGAAACCCTGTCTGCATGGAAGATAATGAAGGGTTCCACAGCCATAAGGGTAAGTAACTCAGACACTCTTCTTGCTGAAGATATGGCTATAGCAGTACGGCTGTTTTCCAAGACAGGAATTTTAACTCAGCCGTAGCAGCATGCTGAAAAGAGAGAAGCGTGAGCTTCTCTAGTACAAAGAGAAGGTCTCAGGCAGGAGTGGGAGCTCTCCTTGGGGGGGGTCTTAAATTGTTAGCTCTGCTCAGGAACAGTTTGATCAGAGGGCGAGAGAAGAGGGCAGCTCAGTATTGTAATGAGCTGAGATGGGAGAGACATGAATCTTACTTGATGAGAAGGATTGGCCTTTGTGGAGCAGCTCTGCTAGGTAATCTAGGATTTGAGGCAAGGAGGGCACTGCTGTGTCCTTCCCTTCAGACTGGCTCCAAGAACAGTATCTATTCCACTTTTCTGAATAGGATTTCCTAGTACTGGATCTCCTGGCCTCAAGGAGAACATACAGCACCTGTTTGCTGAGGGTTGCTGGTGAAATATTCAGGGAATAAGCCAGGTTGCCAGGTTCAGGGTTTGCAGCTGAGGATGCAAAATCTGTCCCTCCTGCTGGGACAGCAGAGAGGGGGTCTGATGTAGGTGCCAGGGTGGCACTGCTGTCAGATTGCATAGGAGTGGGTACCAGTGCTGGCGTGGCCAGTCTGGTGCAATAAGGATTGTCCTTAGCCTGTCCTGTTTGATCTTGAGGAGTACTCTTGGAAGAAGGGGCAGAAGGGGAAAGGCATAGATTGAGAGGTTTTCCCATGTGAAGGATAGGGAATCCACTTTCCAAGCTTCGCTGTGGGGAATTCTGGTGCAAAATTTGTTTAGTTGATGGTTTTGGGGGGAGGCAAAGAGGAACACCTCTGGTGTCCCCCACATGTGCATTAGAAGTTTGAATGAGTCTGGTTCCAGTTTCCACTCGTGTGGGTCCATTAGATTTCTGCTTAAGTCGTCTGCCAGTGAATTTTGTTTGCCTGGCAGGAATTGAGCCTGTAGGTGCACTTGGTTGCTTAAGGCGGTGTTCCACAGAGCCAAGGCTAACCTGCACAGTGAGTAGGAGTAAGTTCCCCCCTGCTTGTTTATGTACCACATAACTGTGGTATTGTCTGCCTTTATCAGGAGTTGTCCTAGCAGGATATGGTATTTGAAGGCTGTCAGTGCATTCTGTACAGCTAACATTTCGTTTTGATTGATATGCAGGTGAATTTGTCCTGGGCTCCATTTGCCTCAAATGCATTTGCCTGCCATGTGAGCCCCCCATGCATAGTCTGATGCATCTGTTGTCAGAGTTTGGACGGTGAGGGGCTGTGAGAAAGGGAGTCCCTTGTTGTGGTTGCAAGCCTCTGCCCACCAAAGGAACTCTGTCCTTAGGCAAGGACTGATAGGAATCATTGTCTCCAGGTCCTGGGAATGTTGACACCAGAGACTTTTTAAGTACCATTGAAGTTTCCCCATATGCAGTCTTGCATATGGAATCAGGAGAACACATGAGGCCATGAACCACAGAGCTTGCAGTATTTTTCTTGCAGATAGCAGGGTTTGGGTGGCCAGTAGTTTGAAATAAGTTGTCAAACCTGCTTTTCTGGAGTGATGAATGCCATCTGTGAAGTTGTGTTCAAGCTTGCTCCCAGGAATACAATCTTTTGGGTGGGTACCAGATGAAATTTCTTTTTGTTGATGGTATATCCCAAAGTACTTAGGAGTCTCTTTACAAATGTCAGGTGCTGAAGTAGCAATTCCTGACTGTCTGCTTGAATCAGGCAATCATCCAAGTATGGGTAAATATGAATATTTCTCTGCCTGCAGTAAGCAATGGCTGGAGCCAGGCACTCTGTGAATACCCTGGGCACAGCAGATAAGCCAAAGGGAAGTGCAGACAACTGATATTCTCTTTCCTGGGCACCAGGAACACCCTGGAATAGAAACCCTGTCCCATTTCCTCTGTTGGCACATGTTGAATAGCCCTGATAGTGAGAAGAGAAAGTACTTGCTTTTGGGCCTCTGTCCCCTGGTTTGGAGGAAGGTCTGGCAATCCACTTGGGATTGGCAGAGAGTGGTATTGGAATATGCATCCCTGGAATACAATGTTTAAGACCCATTGGTCCTGGGTAATATACTCCCAGATTTTTGCATGCAGGGCGAGTTTTCCTCCTAGGGGTGCAAGTACTTGGGCATAGCTGGGAAGGATTAAGGACAAGTCATTGTGAACTTTTTCCATTGGGGGGGTGGCTTACCACTTCCAGTTTTTGAGGAAGGAGCACTCCATTGTTTAAATCTGTGCATACCCTGAGACTGTAGTCTATGTGGTCTGTTGCCCCTGGGTTTGGGCTGAGAGGGTCTGGAAGGGACTGGAAAGGACCAGTTTTTTGAAGGCCAATGCCTACTGAATCTAGGTGGCTGTACCTGTAAGAAATCTTTAACAGTTTGCATGGATTTAGCTTTTTCCTCCATCTTTTTAAGAACTTCTGCTTTAGAGCCAATCAAACATTCTTGGTTTAATGGAACATCAAGTAATTCTGCCTTGACATGGTATGGCAAGATTTGTTCCCTTCAGCCAAGCATGCCTTCTCAGAATAGACCCAGTGACAGCAGTCCTGCAAGATGCTTCTATGGCATCAAAACCACACTTCAAAGTATGTTTACCAACTTGGTTTGCAGAATGCATTAAGTCTTTTAAGTCCTTATTTTCTGCACAATCAGGAATCAACAACATTCTTTGTTTAATTAGATCAATAATATGCTGCTGGTAATTCAACATGTGAAATGGCAATTTAAAGCCCTGATGGCAAGAGTTGCAGAGGTATAAACCTTCTGACCCCATCTGTCTAGAGCCCTAGAATCCCTGTCTGAAGGGATAGGGTTTTTGGCTGCAGAAGCCTTAATACCTTTAGGTCCCTGGGAAATGGTCTCAGGATCCGCAGTGAGATTTTTAAAGAGAAATTTGAGAGCCAGGTACTCTGTAGTATCCGTCAGGCTTTCTAGGAGCAGGTCGTAAAGTATCAGGGGTAAGGCTGGATTCCATGAAGACATCATCTGCAATATCCAGGACAGGGGGAACAACTAGAGGCCTATGCTGAGGCAAATCTAAAAATTCCCCGAGTCTCTTTTGGACTGACGGTAGTCCTGGCATTCCCAGCGGAAATGATCTCTTAGGTTTTGCAAGGTTTCACCGAAAGAAAGGTCCTCTCGGGGGAGGCTGAGGGGATTGAATCCTACGCATCTGAGTCCTCATAGATAGATAAGGGTATGTCCTGGTAATCACAGGGGTCAAAGTCAGCAGACTCATGGTCTGAAGAATCAGAAGGAAAATCAATTCTTTGTCTTTTAGAGGGGGAAGGCTGGCTTCCCCTAATTAAAGTAATAAGGTCTTCAGCCATTCTAAGCATTTGTTTCTGTGGCATGGGAGCTTGAGAATGTGTTTTGGTCGTCTGTTTCCTAGGCGTAGTGTGAACTCTGTGACTGAGAAATTCAGTAGATTTAGTCATTAACGAAGTAGTCAGTTTTATATGAACATCGGAAGGTCTGAAGACACCCTCAGAAGCCAATGCCTGTACAGCGGCTCCAGACTCATCCAAGGTAGAGAGATCCGCAGGTTCCATAGTCTAAGAAGCATCTCGCAGCATACTGGACTCCAAATGGTTCTCAGTAGAGGCCTGCGGATCTGTAATAGTGGGTAACAGGGGCTGTGAAAGCGCCTCACTGAGTACCGGCGGACTGGTGACTAGCTTAAATGAAGCATTGTTGGCAGTTTTGGACCTGTACGGCCTATCTCTGTCTTTATCTTTGTGTTTTTTCAGAAGATCAGTAGTCTGATGGCTTACCGAAGCCATTTTGGAATACAGAAAATGAGAGCGAAAGAATTTATAGACAAAAATAGCCCGATGACGAATAGGTCAGGAGTTGAACAAGGCACAACCGACACCGAGGGACGTCGTGGTCTGGGCCTAAACAGGTGATGCAGTAAGAATGAAAATCTCCGTGAGGTATTTGCTTTCCACGGGAAAGACAATTGTTAACTTTTTCTGACATTGGTTAGAGCAAAAAAAAGGAGCCCCAACGGGGTACTTAGCTTTAGAAGACTTCAGGTTTGAAACTTGAAAAACGAAAATTTCAGGTAGCTGCCGACCGGCACTTGCGAACTGCTTCTGCTTTGGGCTCCTGTGGGGCAAGAAAAGCTGATGTAATAGCATCAGCTGCATGTTTTATACCACTGATGACCTGACGTCATGGATGAGGCGACAGCATCCGATGCAGAAATCCCAAGACTCTGGTATTCGGGCCGACCGAGGGCTACCTGTAGGCAGATAACCCAAGTGTGATGATTGCAACAGTGAAACACAAAGAACATCACTTCTACTTACTAAGATAGACCTTTCATCTGGACTCTTTTGTAAAAGCTGAAATAATCTGAACATCCTGGGATAAATCATGGCCTATTGCTATTACTGTAATTCCAGAAACCAAGCAGTTAACTTCAGGTTCCAAAGATCTGGATGAGTCTTCCTGTACTAGTGAGACAGCAGATCTAGTTTTGGTCCAGGAGTCAGAGAGGCACCAGCAAATTTGTCTGGGATAGAATGGGGCAAAGTGTTGTCCCCAAAAATCTGGACATCAGGGGCATGGGCAGGTAAGCGTACATGATCATGGAAGGCCACAGCTTAACCAGTGCATCTCCTGAGGACTGTCCCTCTTGGGGGATCTAAGTAAAGTAAGTGCTGCATTTGTTATTGGAGAGGGGTGCAAATAGATTTCATCACAGATGGCCCCAGTGGTTGAAAATAGCCATCGTAGCATTTAGAGACCACTCATGAGGCATTAGAATAGCCCTACTGAGTCTGGTCTGTAAGGCAGCTGGATTTTCTCGGAATGTGCATTGCTATCAGAAAGCAGTGCAAGTTCATCATCCAGTGCCACACTCTCACCACTTCCTGAAGTAAGGGATATGGCTTATTTCCTTCTGCTTGTTGATATACCATACCAAGGGAAGGTACTCTTGAAGCTCCCAAAATGCTAGGAGGACTGCCCTTAACTCCAAGATGTCAATGTGAAGGTTTGTCTCATGAAAATCTCATATACCTTGGACCGTCATCCCCTGAAAATGCAACACTCACCCAAAACGTGAGACATCCATGGCGATTACCACCACTGGCAGGGAAAAGACAAAGCATCTTCCTGCATGTACAATAATGTAAAAGATTCACTACAGCAACTATTTTCTGCAACTGCTGGTCAGAATAATTGGGGAGTAGAGGTGGAGTATGTTGTGACCACTGGACTCATAGCCACCATATTAACACTCATGTGCTAATGGGCAAACTGGACTATTAGAATACATGATGCCAAGAGGTCAAGGGCCTGTAGAATTAAAAAAGTAGTAGGTCTGCTGAACTGAAGTTTCAAAATTGAACTGCCGAGTGTATGGACTCTGTCTGGAGGAAGAGAAACTATGTGATACATTGTATCAGGGCGGCAGCCTATGAACTAAATGGCTTGGGTAGACTTTTGTAGTGATCTTACTTAATGACTGAGATTCCCAAGGACGGACAAAGCTGGAGAAGGCAATCTACGGTCTTCATTAAGGATTCAATGATCATGGCAGAAGCCAATTGTGCCTATATAGAAACACTCCAAAGTAGGCCTTGACTACTGCTATGAAATTGGTGAACCCTCAGGGGGCTGTGACAAGACCAATGGGCAAAG
Organism: Protopterus annectens; assembly: GCF_019279795.1. Classification (NCBI taxonomy): domain Eukaryota; kingdom Metazoa; phylum Chordata; order Ceratodontiformes; family Protopteridae; genus Protopterus; species Protopterus annectens. The sequence goes on along the minus strand of NC_056751.1, from coordinate 576,613,905 downwards.
CTGTGAACTGACACTGGATGGCTCCTATTCAGAAACAAAGGGATCTTCTGGACACTGAGGCAATCCTGATGTATAAATAACCCTCCTAAAGATCCATGGAGCACATCTACTTGTTTGTCTGTAGATACAGCAGAATTGGTTGCACCATAACCATTATGAACGGGGTCTTTTTTTATGACGTTAAATAAAAAATGGGCCACACCAATTGTAAAAATCATTTGTCTTAATTAAAGAATAGTCCACAGGTACTCAATAGTGACTAAGCTCTTTCACCCAGTCTCTACTTGGGCATTTTTTTATTTTACTTGTTTTAAGGTTTTTTTTAACTGATGTGGGAGTTTTTTTATTTTACTTGTTTTAAAGTTTGTTAACTGTGTTCAAGTGCTTACTGCTTTTTATGAAATTGTTGAGGAGACTTAAGTTCAAAACTGGCTTGAGGTGCTTGTTCTTTTTTTGGAAACAAAGTGAATCTTGAGTAGTGCCTTGACTCTGTTCTAGTGGGACCTCCTGGATGGCCTTCTTTTGAATCAAGGATATTTTCAACTGAAGGGGTTGCACATCTGGAAATGACCAAGGGGACTGAGGAAGATGTTGAGACAAGGGTATGCAACAGCCTCTGGATATTTTCCATCATAACCAAGAGTCCAACATGATGGCCATCCACATGGGACAGTATAAAGATAAATGACCCAAACTACTTCCAGAAGGGAGCAGCTTGGTAGCCTTTCAAGGATAAGTCTGCTGTCAGTCAGAAAATGGCTGGAGATACCCCTGGTTCTGCAGAGCTCAATGACCTCTGGGTCTGTGCCCATTAAAGGGGCCATCTCTGCCTTGGCTGCTTCTGTCAGAAGTTGAATCTAGAATTGAGACTGAGGAGATCCAACTCTGTCATCGTAACCCAATGTAATTTACTCTGATGTGGACTCCAAAATCCTCATCTTGCACATCCTAGTATTTACAGCAACAGATAGTGAGTTGTCCGAGTCCTCAGAGAACAGCATCAGTATCTCAGCAGATCTTTTGAGACCTTGGGTTTAATGCTAACTCATAGATGTATTAGTGGCTGAAGAGCCCCAGGAGGGGTATCCAAGGGTGGAGCCAGAGTTTCATTTTTCAGTGGAGAAGAAATCCTCCTCCTTACAACATCAAAGGGGAATTCGATATCTGCTGGGTTCCAAGGATCCCCAGCTCCTTTTCAGGCACTAGCCTTGCTGAGGGAAGGATGGCACAAACAAAAGAAAGGATCCCTAAACCTAAGAGAGTGGAAGATCTTGAGGAAGGAATTGGTCCACATACTCACAGAAAGGGGTTACCTGAGATAACAGTCAAGTGAGATGGATCCAAGACCATCGGCGTCAAGGTAGGGGCACTGGTCAGCATCAAAGGAACAGGCTCTGGGATATGTATTAGTTCCAAGGCCATCAACTCTGAACTGTGGGCCAGGGAAGAAGGGCCTGCCCTCTCACTCCTCAATGCCAGGGGAGGCAGGGCACCCTTTTTCATTTGTACCTTCAGGAGTGCTTTCATTATACAATCTAACTTCATATCAGAAGCACTTCTAATCTACTTGAAGTACCTGAATGAGGAAACTGAAGGTGGTCTTGATGGAATACAAAAGTGCTCCAGATCATGGTCTGCTTGGCTGCCATTTTGGCAAATTGTCTATGATCAGTATAGGTTCCGAGGGAGCTGGAGCTGTAGTTGGGTGCTCTGACTCCAACCTGGAAGAAGAGACCTGTATTGTCAATTTTGGAGCTGATGATAAAGTCTCTTCACTGGCTTTTCTTTATCTTGGCTCTTTTTTAATTGTCTTGCTTGTCTTGGGACACAGGCCTGTCAGTGGTCTTCCTGGGTTTACTTCACTCAGTGCCAAGAGGAAGAAACAACTCCATAACTAATTTACTCCTATCACACAAGACCTTTTGGCCAAAAGGCCTTACAAATAGAACACTCCACATTCAAGTGCTAATAAAACACAGTGCTAGTGGCCATCCTGGACGTATTTAATGGATACATTTTCAGCATTTCTTAAAAGTTCTCTCTCCCTTCTTTTTACCCTTCATTTGCAACTTACAAGAACAAACAGTAACCCACAAAGCATATACACACACACACACACACACACACACACACACACACACACACACACACACACACACACACACACACACACAGTAAAATAGCAACCAGAATAATCTAAACACCCAGTAAGAAAAAGAAGCTGTAACGAAAACAAGAGGAAAAGGCCTCCAACAACTAAGTCACTGATGGCGAAATTAGACTACACACACTGAACAAACTTTAAGATCTCACAATGAAAAATTAGGTATTGATATAAAGTGCTGATAATATCAGCGCAAAATATAAAAGTACATCCTGGAAAACATCAAAATATTAAAGGCAATGTTAGCAAATGAGATCTTCAGGAAGCTAGTTTAGTCAGTACAGGTGCATTGTCGGAGGGAAAAAAAAGAGGAGTTGAGGCTGGAACACTAGCTTTGCTGGTTTAAATCCAATAAGTGTTCTGAAGAACAATCAGTTGGACTGGACAGAGAGTCTTTCTCCTGAGTAAAAAGGACACCCACAAATAACCTTTATCAAGGTAAAACTACCATGGCATCACAAAGGCTATCGTTACAACTCAAAAATCATGCCAGGTATTAGTAATACTATCCTAGTGTTTCAAATAATTCAGTAACTGTTTCCATACCAACTTCTTTAGCATCTTTGCCACGAATGCCTGACAATGCATGGGTCAATATTTTTTCTTGGACAGGGTTCTTTTATAGGGTACTGTTTTAGACCTTTTTACACTGCTGTGAAAAAGCTGCAGGCAGATGAGAGCTAAGCAAATGATAAGAGAGCTTTAAATGTGAGAAAGTTATCTTAATTCAAGAAACAATGCCACATACTCCTCACAGTGGTACATGCACAATTTATAAAAATCGTTATAAATATTAAGAAGGAATATTCCAATATGCACTGATGAGATTACCAAAGCTGGAGATCACTCACTATTTCAGTGGGATTATTTGACTAAACATTCATGCAATTAACCTTAGCTGAGAAATGGATTATTATTTTCTTTCAACCACATTTTGCCAGCTGAATATACCTCTATAAACCTATTCAAATATAACTGAAGGAAAGGATTACTACCACATTGGAAAAATTGAATGCAAGTGTCCAAGTCATTTCTTCAAAGATAAAATACATGAAAACAAAACAAGTTAAGTCCAATTAGTAAAGGAATAAAACCCGAAAGCTATTTTAGTGAAACACAAAGGTTTCATCAAACATGACTATACAAGCAATCATCTGAAGTATTTCTTGTAAGGGACAAAGTCCCTACATCTTTTGGCTGGACAGAAAGATCCATGCATCCTCTAACATTAACCAGTTTTAATGTTAACCCACACTAACTCTTACCCTAAGGTTACTGACATCTACAAGTAATTCCAGCAGTTGCATGTGACCAAATGCTGTTTCAGTTAATGTAAAACTTTAGAAACTGAATTCATACACAATGAAATAGTGAAGGACCCGACCAAACTTTATTAAAATAATTTGCAAGTTAACCATTAACCAGAATAAACCCGTTACAGGGTGTAGTTTAATTAAGGCATTCCTCATCATTCTATAGTCATGTGTAACTATTTAGTAGCTTGCTAGTTTACAACAGCTGCTGAGTCCATTTATTATCACGACAGTTAAAACTTATTCAGTAAAGTACAGTTTAAAATGCTGATGTCAAAAAAAATGTGGACATGAAGTTCTTACATCATCTGCTTAAACTGTTAAGGCTTTCTCTACATACGCTGAATGCTTTATAATTTCTTGAAAAACAAGAGTAAACAGCACAGAAGATGGATAAAAGAAACAAATATACAATTTCGAAACATCACAGTAAAAAGTGATGGCTGGTGGTCACTCACTGTAGCTTCCATCTGTCCGCAAGTGTTCATAAAGAATTTCACACTCCAGGGTTATTTTAATAACTTCACTTTTGTCAATATTTTCATTTGTCAACATTTTCTTACCACAACGATAGATCTCCTTCTCTTCACTGTTGTAGAATTCATAACATGAGGGATTCCCTGTCAAGGGCAACCAGACGTCTGGCCCGTACACTAAAGCCTTTTACTACTTAGGAGTACATGAGAAGTTGCACGTATGCTGTCTGCATACATCGGCCATAAAAGCGATGTCTGCATATACTATCCTCAAAACTGAATGACTCAGAAGGAACGCCAATACAAGGAAATAGAAATCAATCATACATCCAAAAAAAAAAGTAAAAATCAGGGGGTTAGGAGGACCTCTATCAATTGGTAAGATTTTACACAACTATACTATGTCCTTTTATTCTAATGTTACAGTACTCATAATATGATGGAGAGTGCCATAGCTCATAAGGAAAGGTGGAATGGGCAGTAGAGCTGTCTAAAAAAGTCATGGAGAATGGACCTAGTAAAATCAGTATTTGGTGAAAGTATGCACAGAATTCCAGGTAGCTGCTTCAAGAATGGAGTTAGTGTCTTAACCCTTGGAAAAAGCACAAGAAGTCACAGCCCTAGTTGAATTTGCTTTAACAGAAAAGGGGAGGCTCTTACCATGAGAAACATAACAAAAGGAAATAGCCTTAAAAATCCAAAGGGAAATAGTCTGCTTAGAAACAGGCAATCCCAAGGACCTGGGATGAAAAGAAATAAAAAGCTGATCAAATTTCCTGATAGCCTCCATTTTAGCCAAATAAAATCTGACTTGTTTATGCAAATCCAAGGTATGCAATACCTTCTCACTAGATGACTGTGGAGAAGGGAAGAAGGTGGGCAAATTAATGGTTTGATTAAGTGATGACTCATTCACAACCTTGGACATAAAAGAAGGGTTAGTACGCAAGTACACCCTGTCCTTATGGAAAACCAAAAAAGGGGGAGAAGCCATAAGAGCTTGCAGCTCAGACACCCATCTAACTGAAGTCAAAGCTAACAACAAAACAGTCTTCCAACACCAATGCTGCAAAGAAGCTGTAGCCACAAGGTCAAAAGGAGCCAAAGTCATTTTTTCCAAAACAAGATTATGATCTCAAAGAGGAGGAACAGGCTTCCTTGGAGGTCTAATATGTAGGATGCCTTTGAGGAGGAGATAAAGACAGACAAGCAGAAATAGCTGACAAGTGGGCCTTGGGAGATAGGAAATTTACCCCGGGGATCACGTCAGTCACCCTGCTAGACAGGGTTCCAGGGAAGTAAATATTGTGGGAAGAAATAGCCAGGTAATTGTTATGGCTAGGCTTGCATAGGCCCTAGGGCCGATAGCCTAGTACGAACCTATGAACCTATAATAGGCCAACCCAGCATTGAGCAACTCTCACAAACAACAGAGAACCAATGGAACATCCACAATCAATGGATTCAAGTTATGTGAGACACCAGGCAGAAAAACTCTTCCATTTAGAGGTAGGTTTTCCTAGTACTGGGTTTTCTGGTCTACTGCAGAACCCTAAGCCTTGTCCTCAGATAAAAGGCATCTGAAACAAATCAAAATCCTATCACCCACAGAGTCAGTTGCAAAGTCGACAGGTGGGGATGGATAAGAAATCCTTTGTCTTTGTGGGAAGGTCCATCCTGTGCAGTAACTTGTGATGATTGCCCTTGGCTAAATCCAGAAGAAGAGGGAACCAATGCTGTCTTGGCCAAAAGGGAGTCACCAGCAAGATTTTTGGTTGGTCCTGTTGAAACTTGAACAGGACCTTTGGAATGAGAGGAAGGAAGATAGGAGTAAAGAAACATCCCCATCCAAAAAAAAAGATGGGCTGTCCACCTTCCAAACGACAGGACCTGGAACTCTGGCACAAAACAGTGGAAGTTGTCTGTTCAGATGGGAGGCAAACAGATCTTCTTGAGGAGCACCTGGGACTGAGTCATGGACCTGCACAGATTGTCTGCCACTTGATTTTGACTGTTGGAGATGTACACTGCCTGAAGAATCATCTGATACTGAACTGCAAGTTCCCATGCCATGAGAGCTAGCCTGCAAAGTAGGTAAGATTTCATCCCCTATTTGTTTACATACCAGAGAACTGTGGTGTTGTCACTAAACAGTTTGAGAGGACCTTGAAAGAAAAGAGGATGAAAAGCCTGAAGGGTCAGCAGAAGTTCTCTCATATCTTTGATGCTGATGTGCTCCTTTCTTTGGGAAGGTAATCATGAGTAGGCCCTAAACAGAGCAAGCACTGTTAGTGACTATTCTTATATGGAATTTGTCTCCCACAACAGCATTTGCCTTTCTTGGATGACATGAAAAAACCTCACAAACATAGTAGGAAAAAAGAAGATAAAGGAAAAAAAACAATGGGGTACTTATCTAAAATGGCTTGATACAGTAACAAACGACTTGGGTGAGGAGACCGACAGTTGAGGATGGTGTTCGGACTGGAGGCAGAGAAGTTATGAGGATAGTATGTGCGGATGTCGTTTTTATGGCCAACGTACGTGAAGAACATATGTGCAACGTCTCACACACGCTTAAGTAGTAAAAGGCTTTGGCTGGACATAGAGTCGCCCCTTGGCAGGGAATCCCCTCATGTTGTGAATACCATAGAAGGATATCAAATTATACGTCACTGCACCTGTCAAAGGCAAGTATCCATAAAGCTTTAGCTCACCAGCAAAGGGAAGGTGTGCTGTTAATTCTGCTGTGTTACAGTTCAAACAATATGACTAGCCAACACTAGTAAATATGTTATCTAAACGACTGGAAGCAAGAAAAGAATAACGGCAATGAAGAATCACCGTGGAATATCGCCTGCTGTATTCTGTGCTTCAAACGATAGTCTGAGCCTTTCTGTAACTCAGACTTCAGGCTGCTGTTTTCTCGTGGTTACTGCAGTGAAGATCTTCTGTCTCCAGTTTCGGATGTATCCTGTATTACTTGTACACTGCATATAAGCAAGAAGCATGTTATGATATAACATGAGCCCCTATAATATACTCCTGCTATAACATTTTTTTCAATATTTTGTTACAGTTCCACTCACCAGCCAAAAGTAGGAGGTCCTACTACCAAGACAGTCAGTCTGCTCCAACCATGGACTCTGCCTGAGTTTTAGAGTAAAACATTTATGTTTTAAGAAGGTAGTTTACTGGTCTACAATTTTTGGGAAAGGTTACACATTCAAGTTTTTAGAAGAAAAATATACTTTATTGTGAGCCAGAAGAGTGACCTCTCAAGACAGAAACAAATTACTACATATGTCAAGATGACAGTGTAGATAATAATGCTTTAAATGTCAGCACAGCACAGCATCTTAACTTGGAATTATAAAGCTGGATACCTCAAGTTTGGTTTCCATCTCATTAGCAGTTAGTTCGTTTCAGTTAATATAACTAATTACTCTGTTTTGTACTATTTTTCCATATTAATAATCTGGTTCCCAGTTGTGCTTAAATGAGTCTCAAGAAAAGTTTCTCCTGAATATGTTTATTTACATTTTGTTAATTGTCTTTCTCTCACTCATCTTTGAAGGTGTTAAATCTCCAGCCATCGTCTTCCACTGCACTCTACAGTCTTTCACTCATCAAGTAATTAGCTTTGTGTTCTTTCATTATTATTTCAGTTGGATGCTGCTTCAACAACATACACTGATATGTATGATATGTATGCAGCAACCTCTAGTTTATGATTTAACTAATGCAAATCAATCTAATTTAATGTATTTTTTTCACTTAATGCATTTAGTTTTCAGAGAACATTCATTACTCTGTCTTAATTTTTGCATACTTCCAACAGCTTCACAGTCAGTGATTAAATGATGGCATGATACTTGAGACTTATTTTTAAATATTTGCTCTTCTGCAGAACTTAGGTCATTATTAATTTGGTAGCTCAGCATGTTGAAGGTTTCCCCTTGTTATACAGCTGTGACAATCCAGTTTTCCTGTTTCGCCACTCCTGGTGTTTTCTCCCTATACGGATAGGCAATGGCACCTTTTCACAAACATTCATACATCTGTTCATTGTTATTGAGCTCTTGGTTTGATTCCACTAGATGTTTAGGATTTTTAATACTGTGGTAAGAAAGGACCTATTCCTCCATTAGGATAGATTTCAGATAACTCACTCAATAATGATTCAGTTTCTGGCATCTCTTCCTACGTGCATGTCCTGACAGTTTATCAGATTACTGCTCCTGGCAGGTATAGATAACCTGGTAGTGTACAGATAATTAATTTGTATAAACAGCTTACTTCATTCACCTGATTTGCATGTTTTTCTTTGAACTAATTCAGTTAGTAGATCTACCATATATACTCATGTAATTAATACTCTCATGAATAAGTTGAGGGGCAAGTCTCAGTGAAAAAATCTGTTGAATTTTACTGGCCACCATACGCAACTACGGGTTATTAAGTGAATATTTTAAATTTTTAAAGACTGGCATGCCTTATTAACTCTTCTAATTGCATGCAGTTAAAAAATTCACAGAACAGTATCAAACACAGTACCAGAAGCAATCCCTGCTCCACTTGTAACTTACAATTAACAGGAGTCAATGTCTGACAGCTACTAAAACAAAGTATTAAATGTTCTTCACTTAGTGCTGTATGCTCTGATAGCTGTCACACTTCAATAGTACTGCACGCCATATTACACGTGTGTAAATTGATCCCTTTTCTAAAGTCAACTTTTTCTCATAAATTCCTTACATGAGTATATGCAGTATATGCTTTCTCCTGGATTTAATTCTCCAGATTTGAGGATTGGGATACAAAGTCTATTACGCAGGTGAGGACAGACACATGGCAATCAGACTCTGGTGTAAAGACAGGGTAATATTCATTATCTCAGCTTATGTCCCACAACAAAAAATGGAAAACAGATCCACGACTGCCGAATCATATTCAAATGCATTGTACGAACTAGCCATACCAAACAGAACCAAGACGCTCTCCTCCACAAAAATGAAGCCAATCTGCTGGTCCCCTGCCATTAACAAACTCTACAGCAGAAGGAAGAAACTGTTGCACAAAAAGGTGAAGTCCCAAGACTGGATAAAAACCCTTATTAGCCTCAACAAATGGTTGAGATGCCTCATCAGAACCTCTAAAGCTAGCTATGAAGGCAAAATTGCGACAGACACTAAAAACAACCACAAAGCCTTCTATAGTTATATCAAGAATCTCCATGGCAATACCCAGATTTGCTCTGCGTTACTGCACAATGGTTCCTCCTATACTGAGCCAACAGATATTGCCAGCATACTGACTGACAGATTCAGTGCCAACTTTACCCCCAAAGGATCAATCACAATACTGGAAGAATGCCAGGTACCTGACAATATCCCTGGATGTGTTCTACACGAACTACAAAGTGAAATGGCACCACACCTGTGTGCCCTGCTCAATCACAGCCACACCACAGGCTTTGTCCCTACAGAATGGTGCACTGCTACAGTCATCCCTCTCCATAAAGGGGGAGCGACTACAGACCCTGGGAATTATCGCCCTATTAGCCTGACGAGTCTGATATGTAAGGCTATGTTGCACATCATCATAGGTTGGTACTAGCCTATTGGCCCTAGGGCCTATACAAGCCTAGCCATAACAACTCCCTGGCTAATTCTTCTCAGAATATTTACTTCCCTGGTCCCTTGTCTAGCAGGGTGACTGACATGATCCTCGTGGTGAATTTCCTATCTCCCATCCAATTGTCAAGGTTCCTTTTAAAGAGGGCTAAAGAGGCGCTCAGCTTGACATGTATGGGCAGTCTATTCCAGAGTATGGGGAGTCTCTGGGTCAGGAACCTATCCCTCCAGCATGTTTTGTTCATTGCGATGACCAGGTTGAGATCCCTGGAGTGTGTAGCTCTGAGGGATTGGGATTTCTTTAAGTATAGCATGTCCAACAGCACTAGGTTTGACATGGCCGTGTATGTTAAGCAGAGATCGCCTCTGAGTAGGCGATATGCAACAGAGTATAGCTGGAGTATTTTTAGACGGTCAGCATAGGGCATCTGCTTTAGGCCTGTGATTCTTTTAGTGAGGCATTTCTGTGGCCATTCCAGTTGTTGCAGATGTCTTCTGAGGTACATACCAAACGGGGCATTGTACTCTATAATGGGTCTAATGAGGGATGAGTACAGTGGGACAATGACCTCCTTTTTTCTGGATGAAAAGCCCTTAGAGATGAGGTGTGCCACACAGAAGGATTTCCTTACTGTTGTGGCGATGTGGTTATCGAAGGTGAGACCACTGTCCACCTGTGTCCCTAAGTCCCTTATCACACGTTTGGTGTTAATTAAAAAGGATATAGTGAAACTCTAAACTCTGGATCCCACGCAATCTGGTTTTGTGAAGAGTAGATCATGCCTGCTCAACCTGGTTGACTTCTTTGAGTCAGTCACCAGAGCTGTGGATGAGGGCAAGGCAGTTCATACAGCCTACCTCGATCTGGCCAAGGCCTTTGATACCATTCCCCACTCAGGAATTATTGCTAAACTCACCAAACTAGGCATCAACCCCTATGTCACTAGGTAGGTTGCAAATTGGCTCACAGATAGAACCCACAGTGAGAAAGTAGTAGACTCCAAGTCAGACTGCCGACCAGTCACGTGTTGAGCCCCACAGGGATCGGTCCTGGGTCCTCTCCTGTTTGGCATCTACTTCTCAGAAGTCCAGGCCAACACGGAGGGACTCTGGCTGATCAAGTTCACAGACTATTGCAAGCTGGGAGCCATTATTAACTCCCCAAGTGATGCAGACATCCTACAGAAAGGCCCACTGAGACTGACTGGTGTCGAAACCATGGCTTTAAGCTTAATGCCAAAAAATGCCTCATCATTCCCTTTGGGAAAAACTCAGTTCCCACTAATTACCACATTGATGGTATCCCACTGAACACTGAAGACATTATAAGAGATCTGGAGACACAGGTCGACAACAACCTCTCCCTTCGACCACCACATTGCCACTGTGTTCAGAACGTCCTTCTATGTTGCATATCTCATTAACAAGGGTTTTGCATCCAGAAAGAAAGAGATAATCTCTCTCTACTCTTCCCTCATTAGACCAATCATCGAGTATAATACCTCATTTGACATGCACCTCACTAAATGCCTGCAACAGCTGGAAAGGCCACAAAAGTACCTCACAAAGAAGATCCTAGGCCTTAAACACATGTCCTACATGGACAGACACAAAAAAAACTCCAGCTTTTCTGTCTCATATCGTCTATTAAGAGGCTATCTCTGCTTGACTTACAAAGCCATGATGACCCAGCCCTGTTAGAAATGTTACACCTAAAGAAATCCCAATCTCTCCACACCACATGCTCCAGGGACCTCAACCTCATTACCACAATCAACAGAACATGCTGGAGGGACAGGTTCATAACCCAGAGACTGCCCATGCTCTGGAATAGACTTCCCATACATGTCAAGCAGAGCACCTCACTGGCCCTTTTCGAGACAAATCTTGATGAGTGGATGGGAAACAGAAAGCTCACCCCGAGGATCACTCCAGTGACTCTACTTGACAGAGGCACCAGGAACTAACGGCGGCATGATGCCAGGGCACTTCTATGAGCTAGGCTTGTAAAAGCTCCAGGGCCGTTGGCCTACTACACACCTATGAACCAGGTTGTGATGGCAAGGAAAAACTGCATTTTGGCAGCAGTTGCAGGACCTAGTAGATAAAGCAGGACAATACTACTTAGTGCTCATAATGGGGGACCTAATTGTTGATACTGGGACAGACAGAACAGGATAAGAAGACTGCCTGGGTCCAAATGGGTGGAGTAATAGGAACAAAATTGACTTGATGGTGGCCAACAAAAGAGATGGTCACTAGATCACATATAAGAATGGCCAACATGCAGTTCAGGTAGACTTCCTCCTAGTAGAGGAAAAGACTTTACTGTAGAATCAGAGATTTCAAAGTCATCCCCAGAGAAACGGTTGTTCCACAGCATAAACCACTAGTGGCCACAATCAGCTACAAGTAGGGGTCAGAGAAGGCTTGAAGGTTAACAAAAACTGGTCACAATACCTGGATGTTGAATGGAGTGAAAGCACAAGATTTGGAGGAAATACTCCAGGCTCTAGCACTTCAGGAACAAGAGAAAATAGGCAAAGTTAAAGAAAATAAATGGCAGCACCTTAAAACAGCATGTGTGAAGGCTACAGAGCAGATATATGGCCAGATCAGATAAGGAAATAATGTACGTAAGAAAAACTGGTGGTGAAATGCAGAGATTCAGGAAGTCAATACAAGAGAGAAGGAATACAGGAAAACTGGGGTTTCAAACTCCTGTCATGTTCCACAAAAGTGCTGGAGTGGGTGACTGATAAATATGCTGCATAGTAGAAAGTTAGATGGGTGATGAGTAGTTCAGATTCACATCAGGATGTAGCACAACCAACCTGTTGTTTGCAGTCAGAAAGGTACTGGAGAAGAAGTTGGAGATGAGGAATAAGTCCAACTGGGCATTGCTAGACACAGCTACGCATAGTAACACTGCATCTAATACCTCTACTGCTAAGCCTTTAATTCAAACCAGTACACAACCAAATTTCCTGATCACTGGTGATTAAAGAGTACACCGATGTCCCAGTCATAAGACTGAGTAAGAAGAGAGTCAACGTTAGCTGCCTTTCTGGGGCTAGGATCCATCAAGTCACACAGGTCACTGAACCATAGGTACCAGTATGACTCTGTCATAATCCATGTGGGTGTTAATGATCTGAGACGTAATTTCTTTGACTATATGAAGTGAGACATGATTTAGCTCACTAACCTGTGTCACAGATAAGCATGATTGGTTTTAACAATTGGCTTAACTTCCGGTGTCAGTCCAAGGGGGTACAATATTTGACAGTCTGGGAGGACAAGGTTGACAGACCAATCTGCTTTGCCAGGGATGGTCTGCACTTATCCCCTCTAGACTTTTGGATACTGACAAAGACCTTTTCCACCTCACTGTGTCTTTTTAGGCAATGCCAAACTGATAAACCTCCCGACTTAAATGAACCTACAAATGAAAATCTGAAAGTAGTATTCCTCAATGCTAGACGTCTTAAAAAAGAAACTACACTCCCTACAAACCTTCCTGTCCCTGGAGAGTGTGCAGTAACACAGATATGGTTTAAAATCACAGCGAGTACCCCAGCAGTGCAAGGTTATAATGCCTTTCACCCCTTTAAACCAGCTGCTGGTCTCAGTCTATATTAAAAACAACCTCGCATTCAGAATAGTTGAAGTATATGACCACTGGAACTCGTACATGTGGAACTCACTATAGAGTCCAGTACCACATCCTTGCAACTTGTGGGTCCCCCCTTCATGTCCCAGGAAACCTATATTACCTGTCTCAGTTTACTAGTGTCCCTCACCATTCAACCCAATATGATCTTCATGGGGATCGCAACTACCCCTCTATATATTGGGAATCCTATAACACTTCTAATGCACAAGCCCAGTGATTCTTAAACTTTATTCACACCAACATCCTGGGACAGTTGGTCCATTCTCTTACCATGGGTACAAACAGCCTTGACCTCTTGCTCACAAACATGGGGGAGCGATGTTCCCCAGAGTAATGTCCTCTCTCATCAGATCTGACTATGAGGCAGTATTGCTTGTAATAAAAATTAAATCTTGGGACACAGCAAAACCAAATACCTTTAGTAACTATTCCAAAGCTAACCTCTCTCTATTAAGTGACACCCTGGCTAAATCCTAAGCATCTCCAGACCCAGAAAACAACACAGCATATGCTGAGCTATTTATAAAACCCTTGTACAGCCATACTGATAGCTGTGCCTACTCGTATTAAGAATAAGACAAACTCAAAAGACAAGACACCCTGGTGGAATCACATCACTTGGTTATACAACAAAAGAACAAAATTATGTTATACAACAAAATGTTATACAACAAAGAACAAAATTTTTTTTCTTTTTTGTTTGGAGCTTTTCTCCCCGGGCCTCTACTGAAAATGGATATGTATCCAGCTAGACTAGCCCGGTCAACAAATGTAAAATAAAATAAATAAAAAAAATAAAATAAAAAAAAATCTTGTCCAAGCGAAGGAGGGACAAAGCCCAACATACTAAAATGCCCCTGACCAATCTAAACAGGCAGCTAAGAAGAAAAATAAATCAAATGCATTTAGAGGTGTTTAAAATAAGTGAAAACTGGAACAGTACATAAAGTGATACGGCGAAGGATGGAAAGAACAGAAGAAGCTTTAAGTTGCTATTAAGCATCTAGTCAGTGGAGTCAATAAAACTGCAGAAATAAGTGCGTGAAATGAAGGAAAGACAGGCTTTTCAAGAACTGTTTCAAATAATAGTAGAGTTAGAGTTAGAAAACACAGCGCACAGAGAAAATCTGAGATTTTCTGACATACCACAGAAACTGGAAGGAACAGATTGCATTAATTTTAATGCAAGTTCAAATAAGCAAGTGAAATGTTATTCCACAGCAGGGTTTGTTGACTGAAAGGGCACATTGTGTGCATGTTCCAAATCTGGCCATGAGAAAAAAAGCCAAGACCTATATCAGTAAGGATGCATTCACACCAGCAGAAATAGCTGCTCCTGACAAAATTACAGCATAAAGGAAAAGTATTAGCAATTGGGGACACCAGAGTGTTTGTGGAAAATAATTACTCACTGTACATCAGACAGAAGAGAATTGAGTTTATCCCTACAATCAAAAAAAGTTGATGGTCAGGTGTGAGATTCATTTTCTATATCCAGCTGTTTTTAGAATATTTTTTTTCTGAAGGATCAAAGACATTTTTGGAAGCAGTACAGGCAGAAGAGGAAATAAAAAAAGACTATTCAACAAAGAGTGAAGCAGCAAACTGAAGGGGACTATGTTTCTTATTCCTCTGACAACAGTAACGCCCACAGATAGAACTTGCCATTGAAACCTTTTTCCACTGATTTCCTACTTTCACTATCGTTGGCCTTCTTCATAATCTCGGCCACCCATCACCAGACTCTGCCTCAAGTCCAAGGTACTCCTGATTTTCTAGTCTGCTTCTGGGCTTTTTTCTTTCACATAATCACTTTCCTTTGGAAAGATGTACCTGTGAGTAAATAAGTTATTTTTCTTACTAATATGTGTATAACACATTTCTTGACGTAACCTTCACATTACAATGCAAAACAGTTCTGTACAATATGCACGTGTGTTGTAAATGTATGGTAGAAGGAGCCTTATCAGGGACTGCAGTTTATGATATTGATGTTGAAGTAATAAAGTGCTTTTTCTTCACTGTAATGTATCTGGGGTAGATACTGTACAAGATAAGGGCTGAATACAAACAGTATAATGTGATCATGGCCTGATATAAGGAGGATGTAGAAGCCCACTGAGCATGTGTGTGCATTAAATTATGCTGGATTTTCCCTGTGTTATACAGCTGGGGATTTAGACAGATGTTCTTAGTTTGTGCTGCAGAAAAGGGGGGGGGTCATTCTTTTTTGAACAGTCAGACTAGAAAATGAAAAAAAATATACAAAATAACAGTTTCCAGGCATTTGAGAACTACTTCATGCACATCTAAAACTTTTAACTCTTTCTCTCCACCAGCAAAGCCCTGCAGCTGGAACAGGTAAGTCTGCAGGTACAGGTAATTAATTAGGAAATGATTGAACCATGAACTCTGAGGCACTTGTATGAAAAAAACACTGCAATTAGTAGTTAAAGGGGAAATGGCAAGGAACTCAATGAAAATAAATGTCATTGAAGGGAATGTTTTACAAAGATGCATTTCCAGCCATACTTTTCACATCAGTATAAAACAGAACTGTGTACAACCTAGGTTACTCATTTAAGGGTAGCCAGTGTACTTTTTCTTAAAACTAAAAATCGGTTAACCAAGAACCTGTAAGTTGATTTCACATCTGGGAGGGAAACAGAGATAAAACAAGAATGGATGATGCTGGCGCAAGAGGGAACACAGACTCTAACATGCTCCTCCCGTGTGATTAGACCTAACCTTAGGTAAAGCTTGGGGGTGTAGCCATCTACTTGGAACAAATGCACCTGAACAGAGAAAGAACTTCTCTTTTTGGAAAGTGAATATAATTGTGCATGTCTGCTGTGAGTTAAAAAGGGTTGGGGTAATGAACTGAAAATATAAATAGTTTTTTGCTTCTTGAATCTTTTTATTGAAGAAAAAATGTCTGTGAAAATACAGCATGTGCCAAACAGAGATAAGAAACTGCAACTGCATTAAAACCAGCCTGCCAAAAATTTATGTGTGCAAAGAAGTTAACTGGAGAATGTAATTGAAAATCAACCAAAAATCAAGAAGAAATAAACACTTGTGGAGAAAGTCTCACAGATGTTCAGCAAAAAAGCAGTTTGAGTTTCAGCTTTTGTGTAGAAAATGGCTTCCAATGATTTACAGGATAAAAACAAATTGCAATTTGGAAACATATATTCAAAAAACGGTAATTTAGAATATGTGAAAGTAATTGCTTTTTATCAGAATGTCTGCCTTATTACATACATCATGACATGTGAATGTCATTGTAGGTATGGACAAGAAACAGTGTACTGAATTATATGAAGAAATAGCAATGTTATAGAAAAAGCATTTGAAAAAAAATAAACATTCTACTTTGGCAAAGAGAGAATTTTAAAATGGATATTCAGCAGAGTATCAGGGACAAAGGAAAAGGGGGTAATAATACTGACTGCAAGAGGGGCTTCAACAGTGACAGAAGAGGTAAAGAAAGATGA
Source organism: Protopterus annectens (assembly GCF_019279795.1). Classification (NCBI taxonomy): domain Eukaryota; kingdom Metazoa; phylum Chordata; order Ceratodontiformes; family Protopteridae; genus Protopterus; species Protopterus annectens. The sequence continues at coordinate 576,597,143 of NC_056751.1, read as the reverse complement.
TAATGGCAGATTTGAGACAAGGAAGTAGGGTAATCACATAAACATGAGATATTGGTGAGTTCCTATTTATTTACTGAAAGAGAGGTATTTATGGACTGGGTAGTGAAAATGACTCGAGTTATTATAGAGGATACAAATTTCTACATAAGGGATAACAAGAGAGTGGGATAAAATGAAAACAGAATTTAAGAATATGGCACAAATAAGGAAGAAAGATCTGGGAAAAATAATAGTAACTACTTAGAGGGTCATCAAAGGTTAAATATTGCAGATGAATCTCACAGAATAAGAACAGGAGCAAATGCTGAGCACTAAAGAGAAAATAACAGAGTATTTAGATATTCACAAACTAGTAGTATAATAACTTGGGAAACAGAAAATGGAGAGAGGTATTGCCATACTTAGGTAGCCTATGACAAGAAAAATAGCCAGAGACCCTATAGAGGTATTACAGATATTTTGAAAATTTTTTGAAAACCTTTATAAAGAAGAGGAATTGGGAAAAAGTACAGTCGTGCACACTTACCATAAATGTAGATGTTCGAATGTATTCACTGTTGCAGTCATTACATTTGGGTTATCTGCTTGCAGTAGCCCTCAGTCGGCCTGATTAACAAAGTCTTGGGTCCTGCGTCAGTTGCTGTCTCTTCTTCCATGACATCAGGTTGTCAGGGGTATAAAACATGCATCCGACGTCATTACATCAGTTTTTCTTGCCCCAGATGTCAGGTGCTCCCTTAATGGGAGGCAATCAAATCTATAAATACAAGCATATACCTCCAACAAAAAAGCAAATGCACCAAAAAGCTTTTAGAGCATAGTAAGTGAGAGCAGAGGTATAGCCAAAAGAAGAAAGGGGGCTAGAGGGAGGGTAACCAGGACTGCAACAGTGAATACACTTGAACATCTACATTTATGTTAAGTGTACACAACTGTACTATGTTCTTAGTGTTTCACTGTTGCATCATTACATTTGGGTAGATTCCCAAAGCTAAGGTTGGGAGGAGGAATTTAAATAGAATTAGGACCAGCTATAAGGCCCTGCAAGACTGCAGTGGCAAAACCAGCTCTGCATTTAGAAAAAAATTGGCAAATGATAATGCTTGGTGAAAGTATGCACAGAACTCCAGGTAGCAGCTTCTAGGATGTCCCTAGTAGGGACGCCCCTGAGAAAGGCTATAGAGGTAGATGCAGCCCTGGTTGAATGGGGTCTGATGCCCTGTGGGATAGGTTTTCCATGGTGCTTATAGCAGAAATGAATGCAGTGGTCTATCCATTTTGAAATGGTTTGCTTTGAAATAGCTTTCCCCTCTGTCCCTGCAGCAAATGCATCCAGCAGTTGTTCAGATTTCCTTTGAGGTTTAGTCCTGTCCAAGTAGAATCTAAGCTGCCTGTGCACATCCAAAGAGTGCCGTATTCGTTCCACTTTGTTCTGTGGGTTAGGAAAGAAGGTAGGCAAATGAATGGACTGATTAAGAGCTACACTGGATACCACCTTGGGCATGAAGGAGGGATTGGTTCTGAGGGACACCCTGTCCGCATGAAAAACGATGAAAGGTTCCACTGCCATAAGGGTCTGTAATTCATATACCCTTCTTGCAGAAGTGATTGCTAAAAGGAAAGCTGTTTTCCAGGAAAGAAATTTTAAATCTGCAGTAGCAGCTGGCTCAAAAGGAGGAAGAGTGAGTTTCTCAAACACAAAGTTAAGCTCCCAGGCTGGAGTTGGAGCTCTCCTGGGTGGCCTTAAATTTTTGGCCCCTCTGAGGAACTGCTTGAGCAGTGGGGGTGAGAGAAGAGTATTATCTATGTACATATTTTATAACTATTGAGATTTGTTTTATGTAAGTAGAGATGTAATATAGGAGCGTTTTAAAAAGCTTTTAGTATAGAAGTGAGGTTACGCCCTTTGATTGTCTTTAATTGTTTTAATTATCTGATTGATTGATTGATTATTTGTTCCATCTGACTAATCAGCAGGGTATAGATACTTCCTTTTCATTATATAAATGGAGTCAAATAGTATATTAGATCTGAAGAAGTGTGCGGTTTGTGCACGCGAAAGCGCTCATCTACTTTTCAATAAACTGTGCATTTTTATTGTGGTGGTCTACTTCTACTTTTTCTACTACTGCTTTTTCGTTTTAGAAGAGACCTTCAGGAGCCAGGACTGTTTTTGTTTGCTGTTTGCTTTTTGGTTGCTGTACCTGTCTCCACATGATGGAAGGATCTTCCGTAGAATTGGACTATGTACCAGAGAGACTCAATCTCAATCGGAGATGGAATACCCTGATAGAAAAGAAAGACAATCCTTTATTAAGTATGGAACTTTCTGCTACCATGTTACCAGACTCGGGGAGTGTTAGTGACATGTCTGATTTCAACGTTTTATTTAAAGAGCTAGAAAACTGTTTATACAAGCTTTACCGGCTTGTTTGGCAACGTAGACATCTTGAGGCATGTCTACATTTCATAGTAGTTTCACGAGGTATGAGGGTTTTGTGTATGCCCTCATATGGAGATAATCATCCGGAACTACTTAAAAGCTGGCAGAAGTTAAATCTGGAGCTCAGTTATAATTACATCAAGCTTTTGATAGAATATTTTCTACCTATAGAAAATGAACTTGCCGATAAAGCTGACAAGTTAAACAGTGATAGGACATTGAGATTTAAAGGGGAAATCTTTTTATTGAGATTGGATAATCTCTATGGACAGATAAGTTCATACAGTGACAGGCTCCAGCAAACGAAGCTACGCAAACTCCAGAGAGATCATCGGGATTTCTCCAATGGGCAAGTGTTTGTTTGGCCCAGGTTTTTACGCACTCAGGGATCATCTAATGCAGGGTCGCTTTTGGATAGGACAACACCAGTTCGTTGTCAAGATTCTTTGGAAGTTGCCCCTTTAATGCTTTCATCGGGGCCAGACAACGCTATTGCATCACATCCTGAACTCACAGGGACTTCCTTGTTGGTCGCGTCAGGTACGCCACCTCCGAATCAGTTGGCATTCAACAAGCACAACAGCATGGGAGCAAAGCCCAAGGTGCAGGACAGTATAGAACATTTTTTACCCCTGCCCGTCCAACTCAACAGGGCATCAGGAAACAGATCGCGGAGTCGAGGAAGAACAAAACGAAAACATTCGGGAGAATCACAGACGAGGAAAGAGCGGACAAGGGTTTGAACCATCTTGTTTTTAATTTATCTCATGTTGAACTTTCCAAGGTGGACATTTCAGTATTGAACAAAGGACTTTCTTACATACCGGCACAGGTTAGTCATCTCAGTGAAACGCTCATTGATTTGAGGAAGTTTGTAAGATCAGTTTCCTTAAAATTGTTTTTTAACAAAGGTGGGACTCTAGAGATGAACAAGCTGAATAATACTGACTACATCTTTAAAAAGAAAAGTACCTTTACGCCAACTTTACATCCCTTATTAGACTGTTTTATTAAGGCTTGTGAACATGATTTGTATCTGTATTATTCTAGACATAGACCAGGAGCATTGTACTTTAACATGAATCAAGATGAATGGAATTCTATAAATTCCTTACTCAATAATGAGAATGTTATTGTCAAACCTGCAGATAAAGGGGGAGGGGTAGTCTTGTTAAATATGGATGATTACATATTAAGTATGAACAAGTTATTAGAAGATGTTGATACATATAAATTGATTGATCAGGCTACTGTAGAGCGACACATATATGAAGTTCATCAAGAACTATATGATTTGATGATGTGTAGACAAATTGACAGAGTTATATCTGTTCTTTTTCATAGAACATCCTAAGATACCATACATCAAAGGGCTTCCCAAAGTCCATAAAGGTTTACTTCCACCTCCTCTGCGCCCCATTGTAGTAGGGAATGGGTGGGTAACAGAAAATATTTCCATCTACATAGAGAAGAAATTAAGACCAATAGTGACAGAAATACCGACCATACTTAGGGATACATATCAGTTACTGGAAGATCTAAAAAGGTTGGATATGGCCATTTTCGATTTTTGAAAATAAAGTCAGTTGCCGCTGAGCAAAACAATGAAGGGTTCCAATGAATCCAATCTCAAATAACGTTCCAAGATATTCCAAGCCCAATAACTGATGATGACTAGTAATCCAAAAAAACAGGTTTAATTGGTATAAACAGGTGAGCGCTCACCTGTTTATACCAATTAAACCTGTTTTTTACTACGTTCTGCCTATTTTTGGATTACTAGTCATCATCAGTTATTGGGCTTGGAATATCTTGGAACGTTATTTGAGATTGGATTCATTGGAACCCTTCATTGTTTTGCTCAGCGGCAACTGACTTTATTTTCATTACTTCTGTATTTCTATCATACCGCTGAGCATTCACTCCGCTGGGCTTGTTGTTTGATCATTTTCGATTTTTGTTTAATGGTAACATTAGATGTCAAGAGTCTGTTTACATCTATTCCCAATCTCTATGGACAGGAAGCAATAAGAGATATACTGAATCATAATCAAAGGTATAGTAGGAATGAACAAATATTGTTAAACACCTTGTTAGAATTGGTATTAACCAATAACGTTCTCATGTACAAACAGCAGCATTTTCTACAACAATGGGGAGTGGCAATGGGGACTCCCTGTGCAAACACATATGCCAGTTTGGTAGTGCACTTTTGGGAGTCCTCTTGCTTATTCAACCATGTCAACTTCTCGAAAGTTTTCCTTTACAGAAGATTTGTAGAATACATCTTACTCTTCTGGGAAGGGACAGTTGAAGAACTCACCACTTTTATAGAGGAGCTTGAATTGACCACAGAGTTTTTAAGATTCACAATAAAAGCTTCAGCTACACACATCAATTTTTTAGATATCAGGATTAGCAAAGATGGGAAAGGGAGACTTAATACGTCTCTTTACAGGAAACCCTGTTGGAGGAATACCATATTAAGATTTGATAGTATGCACCCCAGATTCATTTTCAGGAATATAGTTAAGGGTCAATTCACTAGGGTTAGTAGACTATGTGACAATCCAGAGGAATTGAATAAGGAATATCAGGTTCTAGAGGAATTATTCCTCGATAGGGGCTATGATGTTGAGATGGTACATAAGATCAAATCCTCTTTTATGTCAAAGGATGATAGCACTCTAATAGAAAGGGCTCGCCCGAGGTTATACCAGCAGAATGTTAGTGATTCGGATACTCATAGGGTCAATTTCCTCTTGAGATTTACTAGTGATATTAAATACATTACAGGGGTGATCTCCAAGAATTGGCACATTCTGACAGTGGATAGTGATATAAGAAAGGTAGTAGGTTCTCAGCCCACCTTCACATATAGAAACAGTAAAAATTTAAGGAGGATTTTATGTGTAGAGAAACATGAAGGGTCAGTGAATAGTCAAGTTAACACTATAAAGAGGCTGGGTACCTATCCTTGTGGCAAATGCAATATGTGTACTTGGATTTCTTCTGATCAAGTATTTATATATCTCTGCGATAGCAAATACCAAACTATAAAAACTAATAAAAAGTTCCGTACTAGCAGACAAAAAAAGTCTTTTATTCACAATTCCAACAAATATTTGTTGGAATTGTGAATAAAAGACTTTTTTTGTCTGCTAGTACGGAACTTTTTACAAGTATTTATATATCCCAGCCTAGATTACAAATATGAACCAAAACATATGGCGAATTGTGAAGATTTGAATATTATATACATGGCTAATTGTGGAATGTGCCAAGCATTTTATATTGGCATGACCACAAGACGCCTTAAAGATAGGATATATGATCATTTGTATGAAATCAAGAAGTTAGATAACAAGAATGCCCTGGCCAAGCACATACTAGAATGTCCTGGACATACCTTTAGTTTTAAGGTATTGCAGAAAAAAAAACCCTTAACAAGAGGAAAGGGGATAACTTCAATGAGCTGGAACACATAGAGTTAGGCTGGATTTTAAAATTGAAGGCACATTATCCTCCTGGCCTCAACAACTATGTAAGCATTAGATCTGCTTTGAAGGTGCGCAAATGACTACACCTTTTCATACAGCATATTTCACATAGCATCTTGTCTTCGCTGATTATTTCCTTTAGACCATCTGGATGTTGTTTACACCTCCTTTCCTTTTATTGTTCTATGTTCTCCATGTTTTCTTCCTTATCCAATGCTTTGCATTGCAATACACTGAATGGTTTCTTCATTCAGCAAGAATCAGTTTGTTGATCATAGTTATTTATAGCATGTTTACATTTTTATAGATACATTTAATCAGATTCATGTTGATTCATAATTGAATTAGCAGAATGTTGTTACTTTTATTTATGGAGGTTAGTTAACATATATTTTAGACGATAGTATTTTAATAGAATGAAGTAAATAAAATGTTCTAAGTATTATGCATGTACATATTTTATAACTATTGAGATTTGTTTTGATTAGAGCATGTTTTATGTAAGTAGAGGTGTAATATAGGAGCGTTTTAAAAAGCTTTTAGTATAGAAGAGAGGTTACGCCCTTTGATTGTCTTTAATTGTTTTAATTATCTGATTGATTGATTATTTGTTCCATCTGACTAATCAGCAGGGTATAGATGCTTCCTTTTCATTATATAAATGGAGTCAAATAGTTAGTATATTAGATCTGAAGAAGCGTGCGGTTTGTGCACGCGAAAGCGCTCATCTACTTTTCAATAAACTGTGCATTTTTATCGTGGTGTTCTACTTCTACTTTTTCTACTACTGCTTTTTCATTTTAGAAGAGACCTTCAGGAGCCAGGACTGTTTGTGTTTGCTGTGGTGAGAGAAGAGTGGAGGCTCTGTGCTATAATTAGCTGAAATGGCTGAGGCATGAATTTTGATGGAGGAAAAAGACAGGCCCTTATGAAGCATCTCAGTCAAGTATTGTAGAATTTGAGGTAAATTGGGCACTGCTGCATTCATTCCTTGAGACTGGTTCCAGGCACAGAATCTTTTCCATTTGGCGGTATAAGATTTTCTAGTACTAGGCCTCCTTGCATCTAAAATGATATCCATCACTGATTTACTGAGGGATGATAAAGGAGAGATTAGGTAATTAGCCAGGCTGCTAGATTAAGGGTTTGCAGCTGAGGGTGCAGAATCTGGTTCTCCTGCTGAGACAACAGGGAAGGAGTCTGAGACAGGTGCCATTGAGCCAAGCATGACACACTGGGCAAGAGTGGGTACCAATGTTGGCGAGGCCAGTCTGGTGCAATTAAAATCGTCCTTGGCTTGTCCTGTTTGATCTTTAGTAGTACCTTGGAGAGCAGAGGCAGAGGAGGAAAGGCATAAACTGATATTTTTTTCCAGCTGAATGCTAGAGCATCCACTTTCCAAGCTAGCTTGTGGGGAAGCCTTGTGCAAAATTTGTCCAGTTGATGGTTCTGAGGGGAGGCAAACAGGTCTATATTTGGGCTCCCCCATTTGCTTGTCAACATGTTGAAAATCCTTGGTTCCAGTTTCCACTCGAGTGGGTCCATGAGGTTTCTGCTTAGTCCGTCTACCAGTGTATTTAGTTTTCCTGGCAGGAATTGAGCTTGTAGATTCACTTGGTAGCTCAAGGCTGTGTTCCGCAATGCTGTGTTCCACAATGCCATGGCTAGTCTGCAGAGGGGGTAAGAATGTGAACCTCCCTGCTTGTATATGTACCACATGACAGTGGTGTTGTCCGTCTTTACAATTAGTTGTCCTGGAAGAATTTGGTCCTTTGAAGGCTGTCAGAGCATTCTGCACAGCTAACATTTCCTTTTGATTTATGTGCAGGTACATTTGACTTGGGTTCCATTTGCCTTGAATGCACTTCCCTGCCAGGTAACCCCCCCCCCCCATGCATAGTCTGATGCGTCTGTTAAGATTTGGGTAGCAGGGGGTAATGTGAATGGTAGTCCCCTGTTTTGGTGGTAGGACTCTGCCCACCAAAGGAACTCTAGGCATAGGCAAGGTATGATGGGAATCCTTGCTTCTAGATCCTGTGAATGTTGACTTCATAGGCTTTTGAGATACCATTGTAGTTCCCTCATATGCAGCCTTGCATACGGAATTAGAAGAATGCAGGAGGCCATGAACCCCAAGGTTTGCAGTATTTGCCTTGCAGAAAGCTGGGTTTTTGTGGACACTTGTTGGAAGTAAGTTGTCAAATGAATCTGTTTCTGTAGTGAGAGGAAAGCCATCTGGGAAGTTGTATTCAAGTTTGCTTCCAGGAATATAATTTGTTGACAGGGTACCAGGTGGGATTTCTTTTCGTTTATGGTGAACCCCAGACAAGTCAGTACCCTTTGAACAAAAGCCAGATGATTCAAAAGAATATCCTTGCTTTCTGCCTGAATTAGACAGTCGTCGAGGTATGGGTATATTTGAATATTTCTTTGCCTGCAAAATGCAATGACTGGAGCTAGGCACTTTGTGAATACCCTGAGCCAAAGGGCAGTGCAGACAACTGATAGTGCATGTAGCCTGCTTTGAAGCGTAGGTATCTTCTGCAAGACTCCCTGATAGGGATGTGCAGGTATGCTTCATTTAAGTCTAGTGTTGCCAAACATGCATCCTTGCCTAGCATAAGAAGCAGCTGGTGAAGAGTCATCATTTTGAATTTTGGAATCACCAGAAAGGTGTTTAGAATAGAAAAGTCCAGGATAGGACGCCATGTATTGCCCTTTCTGGGTACCAGAAAAAGCCTCGAATAGAAACCTTGTCCCTTTTCCTCTTCTGGTACCAACCGAATAGCCCCAATGTTTAAGAGAGAGAGTACTTGATTTTGGTCCTCTGCCCAATGATTTGGGGGTAGATCTGGCCACCGGCTTGGTGTTGGTAACTTGTGGAAATTAAATCTGTATCCTTGGGACACTATATTTAAAACTATTTGTCCTGGGTAATGAGTTCCCAGTTTTTGGCCTGCAGACCAATCTTTCCACCTTACGGAGCATTCAGTTGGGAAGTGTTTGGAAGTTTTAAAAGTAAGCCATTGAGACAGTTTTCCATAGGGGGGAATCTTACTACTCCCAGGTTTGGGTGCGGAAACCCCCCACTGCCTAGTCTTGTGTGTGCCTTGGGACTGAAACCTGGGGTTTCTGCTGCATCTGGGTTTGGCTTGAGAAAACTTGGAAGGGGCTGGAAAGGACCAATTTTTAGAGGGCCAGTGCCTACTAAATCTAGGAGGCTGAACTTGTAAGAAATATTTAACAGTTTGCACACATTTAGCTTTATCTTCTACCTTTTTAAGAACTTACTCAGCTTTGTTGCCAAACAGGTGGCCCTGATTTAAGGGAGCATCCAACAATTTAGCTTTAACATGATCAGGTAAACCTTGCTCCTTAAGCCAGGCATGCCTTCTGAGCACAGACCCAGTAACAGCAGCCCTGCAAGAGGCCTCTAATGAATCAAATCCACATTGCAAAGTATGTTTTCCAACCTGTTCAGCAGAATGCATTAAATTCTTTATTTTCAGCAAAGTCAGGAAGTAACATCATTTTCTGTTTAAGCAATCCAATAACATGCTGTTGATACTTTAACATATGAAACTGGCAGTTTAAAGCCCTAATGGCCAAGGTTGCAGAAGTGTAAACTTTCTTACCTCATCTATCCAGCAATTTGGAGTCTCTATCAGAGGGGGTAGGATATTTAGCAGTAGAAGCCTTAATGTCCTTGGGTCCCTGTGAAATAGACTCTGGGTCCACAATATGATTTTTAAAACGGAACTTATGAGAATCAGGAACCCTGTAATATCGGTCAGGATTTCTGGGAGCAGGAGGCAAAGAATCAGGGGCCAAACTAGATTCTGAAAAGGCATCATCAACAATGTCTAGTACAGGAGGTATAGCTAAAGGCCTATGCTGAGGCAGGGGTAAGAAATCCCTAAGCCTCTTTTTTGAATCAGAAAAATCCTGGCTTTCCCAGTGGAAATGCTCCCTTAGAGTATGTAAGGTCTCACCAAAAGAAAAATCCTCTGGAGGGGAAGCAAACGGAATAGAGTCCTCTGCATCAGAATCCTCATAAGTAGATAAGGGCAAATCCAGATCATCAGAAGAATCAGAAAAATCAGAATCCTGTTCAGAAGATTCATAAACAACTTCCTAGGTCTCTTAGAAGGGGGAGGTTGGCTTCCCCTGATTAGAGTTATAAGATCTTTAGACATTCTTATCATTTGTTTTTTAGGCATAGAGGCCTGAGCATGCGGCCTGGGCGTCAGTTTCTTAGGCATGGTTCGAGATTTTGGCCTAAATGAAGGAGGCGTTGGTTTAATAAGCAAGTCCGTAGGCCTAAATACACCCTGAGAAGCTGGTGCCTGCACAGCGGCTCTGGACCCATCCAAGGTAGAGACATCCGCAGGTTCCACAGTTGAAGCATCTTGCGGCATACCGGATTCCGAATGGGTCTCAGTAGAGGCCTGCGAGTCAGAAGTAGTGGGTATCAGGGGCTGCAAAAGCGCCTCACTGGCGAACTGGCGACTGGCTTAGGAAAAGCATCATCGGCAGCTTTGGATCTCGGCGGCCTGCCTCTGTCTTTATTTTTGCATTTTTTCAGAATCCCGGTAGTCGGATGGCTAACAGACGACATTTCTGGATAATGAAACAGAGAACTGAAATATTTAGGAGCAAAAATATACCGACGACGGATAGTGTGCTGATTAAATAAAGCACAAAACCGACAGCAAGGTACGTCGTGGTCAGGGCCTAGACAAGTAATACAGTACGAATGAAAATCTTTGTGAGGTATTTGCTTTCAACTAGTAATGTAATTATTAACTTGTACTGACATTGATAAGGAGCAAGAAAAAGTTTCCCCAATGGGGTACTTCGCTTTAGTTGAAGACTTCGGTTCTGAAACTCAAAAACGAAAATTTCAGGAGTCTGCCGACTGGCACTTGCGAACTGCTTCTGCTTCAGGCACCGCACGGCAAGAAAGACTGATGTAATGACGTTGGCTGCATGTTTTATACCCCTGACGACCTGATGTCATGGAAGAAGGGACAGCAACTGACGCAGGACCCAAGACTTTGTTAATCAGGCCGACTGAGGGCTACTGCAAGCAGATAACCCAAATGTAATGACTGCAGCAGTGAAACACAAAGAACATCTAGGAAATACACAAATGGAAATGTTTATGGAATACTTAACTAACTAGACCAATGTCAAGATGAGGCTCACGAATTAATAGCTAAGGTAGGAAAGGATCAGATAAAATTGGTAATGTATAATCAATCACCATGGAAGTCTCCAGGAAGAGGTACTATTACCACAGAAGTTTAGAAGTCAAGAGGGAAGAATATGAAAGATCTAGAAGGTTTTGCTTAGTGATATTTTAGGAGGAGAGACAGTGTCAACATCTTACCCAAAGAGGGTAAAGACCCTTCAAAACCAGATTCATAGAGTACCATTTAAATTTTAAGCCATGATTATAAAGTATTTATGTTTACAATATGTAACAGAATGACAAAGGTATTTCCAAAGCTGACAGGTAAGGATTAATACGGTTTTACAGAGGGGAGGGAAGTTTTTGACAACCTTACAAGAACAAAGATTTTAATGGCATGGCAGAAATAGATCCCTACCTCAAGTCACAGCATATGTAAAAGTTCATCACATCAGTAGTGCTTCAGATTCTAACATCTGACATGTGCACTCCTCAGTATTTACAATGTACCACGATTACCTCCTTCTGTCATGAGTTACCTGTACTGGTAGCACCTTCACATGTACTTGCCCACTTGCTTCAAGGACAAATCAAATTACTTGAGTGTCTTTGTTCCATTCTGTTTTGGTGCAAGTATACATATCCCAATATTTTCAGACACTGTTTCTTTTATGCATATCACTACACTCACTAAGGACAGTTTACAAAACTGAAGCAATTTTATACTATTTTAGCAGATGTGAAGGGCTTCTTACTTTTTTCCCTCTAATTTCTCCAAATATTTCTAATAGGGACCACATTTAAAATGCGTGATATTGGTATTGTTTCAATCTTTGATGTTTAACAAGAGTGCTCCCTCAGTACAAGTAATGCACTCAGAACTGCCTCTTGCAGTTCATGTAAGACTATATGTGCCAGTAGCATATTTAAGTTGAGGATTCTTTATTAGCCTTGGAGCTTTGCTACTTTTGGAACTATCTAAACATCTTTATTCCGTGCCTTTCTAGTTTCTGCTTGCATATCACAGTATTTTATGACCATCTGTTCACAGTTTGAATGACACTATGATCATTATGTGTTGCCATTTCAATGAGTAATGTTACTTTTGTCCTTTTTTTCTTAGCCTACTACATCTGACTTACTTGCTTCTACTTTATTAACTGATGGTGGAACTTGATGGTCCCATGTCATCAGAACATCTTCAATTTCAGTAATTCTTTATGATCCAAGTTTCTAATTCTTCTCAGCTATCTGCATGCTGTAGTGTATGCACAATTCTCAGTGTAGCAGTCTTGCCACATTATCAAGCCTTTCAGAAAATAATCCCTCAGCCATTAGTATATTCCACTGAGCAACAAGACATGCAACTGTTTCTAGTTCTATACTACAGAACCTACGTTTGTCTGTATCTAGCAGATTTTTATAGACTTTGTAAACCAGCTTGCATGTAGTCCACTGTTTTGAACTACCATTACATTTCTTGCAGGTTAATTTTTCCAAGTGTTTTGCGTTTCTAATACCATGATGGGACTGGACTCCATTCCTATGCAAGAGTATGATTACAGATCATGAAATTAATATTGTTTCAGTCTTTCATGACTAAGTCAAGACCTAGGCAGACTGTACTGTGTAAAAACACTTACTGCACTCTGCATACTTAGATGATTTCTTTCTGGTTTAATTTTTCTCCTTATTTAGGACTTTTTAATGCTATGGGAGGAATGGATGCCCATTCCTAAGGAAAAAAACCTACTTAAAACAATTCATGACATTGTTACCCCCTCAGTCTATGATGTTTGCCAAGAGCATTCTTCTCAACAGCCATAATGTACCCAGGATTGCCTCATTCTGTAATTCACAGGAAGATTATGGATTTTGGTAGCATATATCAACATGCATAAAAACATATTTTCACAGCCAGAACTCAAAAGACCACTGAAGCTATCTGGGAGACCTTATTTCATAAAGCTGATTTCTATTAACATCTAATAACATTTCATTTTGTGTACCTCTATGTGGAGAAGACTGACGTCGCTAAAGCTGCCTATTTCCATGAAAAATTCTGTATTTCTTCAGTGATAAGATGTTTTTTTTACTTCTGTTTGACTAACAGTTAATACTGGCTGATCTCACATGCTAGTCGCTTTCTTTTCTCTTGCTATAATTTCTACAAGTGTGCAGTTTTCTTTTTACTCTAAGGTAGGAATAATTCATATTATTAAACTGGTACAGATTAGTAATTATTCATAAATTCAAGAAATCCGTTTTGCTTTGGTCTTCACCGTTTGAAAACCGTGTTCTCTTTTCTTATGTTTCCTTAGAGAACTCTGATGCGCAAAGCGTTTACTGCATTCAGCACACTCATATGGTTTAGTTCCTGAGTGAATGGCTTGATGGCATTCGAGGTGTGTACGTTGTGCAAAACACTTGCTGCATTCGCTGCATTTGTACAGTTTCTCTCCAGTATGTATACGATGATGGCGCATTAGAAGACTGCGATGTGTAAAACACTTACCACATTCAGCACATTCATGCAGCTTATCATCTGTATGTACTGTCTGATGACTTAATAAATGTTTATGTTCTGTAAAACACTTCCCACATTCAGGGCATTTATACAGATCCTCTTCCGTATGAAGGACTTGATGTCGTTTTAAATCACAGTTTTGTTGAAAACCTTTACTGCAAACTGAACACTTATATGGTTTCTCCCCTGTGTGAACAAGCAGGTGGCGTATTAGGTGACTGTGGTATGCAAAACCTTTACTGCATTCATTGCATTTAAATGATTTCTCCCTTGTGTGATCAGCTAGGTGACGTTCCAGCTGACTGCTGTTTGTAAAATACGTATCACATTCAGAGCATTTATACTGTTTATCCCCTTTGTGAAATCTCTGATGACTAATAAAGGTTTCCTTAAGTCTGAAAGTCATGTTGCATTCAGTGCATTTATGTGGTTTTTCCCCAGTGTGAATCATTTGATGGGACTTTAGATGACTGCGCAGTATAAAGCATTTACCACATTCAGCACACTGATATGGTTTCTCCCCTGTGTGAGTGACCATGTGGCATATTAAGTGATTGCGACGAGTATAACACTTGTTGCATTCAGCACATTTGTATGGTGTTTCCCCCGTGTGAATGGCTTGATGGTACATTAAGTCCCTGCGCTGCGTAAAGCATTTGCTGCAACTGTCACACTTGTATGGTTTCTCTCCTGTGTGAACAACCAGATGCCTCGCTAATTGGCTTCTTTGTGTAAAACACTTGCTGCATTCAGCACATTTATATGGTTTCCCTACCATGTGAGTCGGCTGATGACGTAATAAGGCACTGTACTGTGTAAAGCATTTATTGCATTTAGCACATTTATAGGATTTCTCCTCTGAGTGAATCACTGAGTGGCTTACAAGGTGACTGCGATATGTAAAACACTTTCCGCATTCTGCACATTTAAACAATTTGTCTTCTGTATGCATTTGCTGATGTAATGTGAAATTAATCAGGTGTACGAAACTCTTGTTACATTCAGTACATCTATATGGTCGCTTTGGTGTCTCTCTGGGGTGAACTTGTTGATGATTTATGAAGTCATGCTTCCTAATGAAGCTTTTATCACATTCAGTACATTTATATGGCCCACCTTTGCCATCCTCTTCAGACAAACTCTCTTGATTCATTTCTAGGTTTTGCTTCTGTTCTAAACCACTGTTACCCCGAGAATATTTATATTGTCTACCCCCAGCCCAAATTTGACGATGCCTTGCTGTGCTATTTTTCCAATCTGGACATTGACGGGATTTCATCATTTTGTTACTTTGCTTGCTTCTGGCAGATGATGACCGTTGGCTCGAAGTTCTATGGTATTCAAATTTTCTCGTGACTAAAACAAGAAAACAAAAAAATTACCAGCTTCTGTAAAAACATAACTGATTTGTATTAAACTCTACCACAATTTTAAATTCAAATTTATTAAAATATAATCAATTCAATTACAAGAGATTGATAAACATGAATAGATAAATAAAAAGCTTCAATGGAACAGAAGCAAAATGCTGAGGCAAATTAATTCCCAAATACCAAATCAAAAAAGTACATTTTAGGGGATCTTTCAATACCAGCAAGGAGATTCTCAACCACTCTGATAACAGGTTTCAAGTGTACAGTCTCTGGAAAATGAAATACTCACCTGATGAATCAAGCTAGACTCCTGAATATCCAACAGGCCCAGGCTGGAAGCCAGCAGGACTCACTAAGTTTGGTATTAGAGAAGAAGCTCCCTCAGCAAAGGGAAACCAAAACTGTACAAGCCAAAACACGACAATAAGAAGCTGACTATTTATTAGAAATAAAATGAAAAAACAATCAAACAAGCCCAAAGACTTAAAATTCAGTAAACGCTTTCACATTCAAAAGGAATACTACATCAGACTGTTAACTGTTGACTTAATTGGTATCATTTAAAAGCTTTAACATTTCATTGTCAAGCCAATCACTATTCGGCTCATGAATATTGAATGAAAATAATTTAGTTAATCAAAAACCTTATGGATAATTTAATATAAACATTTTAAAGCATTTTAACAAATATAATAATCTCACATGTATAAAAGTGTATAAATAATATATATATATATATATATATATATATATATATATATATATATATAAAAAATGTTGTTGGAGTCTTTCGGCTTTTCCTGGTTAGGGGTCACCACAGTGGAACTCCGGTCTGCTAATGATTGGTAGTTGATTTTTACATGCCGAGTTACCAGCCCTGACGCACAACCTTCAACAAAGGTATGCCCATTCACGCATGTCTCCACGCAGAAGATTCTCTAGCTGAGAATCGAACCGGACAGCGTCTTACTGTGAGGGGACAACGCTACCGCAGCACCACCACCGCGGGTTCATATATATATATATACAAAAAAAAATATAAAAATCTAATGATCATGTGTTTTGATTAATATAAAACCATATGTATTAGGAACTATGTATACACATAAAAAACTTGTTGAATATCTTTGTCATGACTTATAATGTCTTTTTATGGATAGCATCTTAAAAATATGGCATGTAACTATTCATTTATCCTTACGTATGAAGTATAAACTATTGTGTATAGAACTATATACCTATACATCAACACTACATACTTTGTGTATATACAACCATATCTAATAAGAACTGTGTGTGTATATATATGAACATACAATACTAATAAATACTTATCATAACTTTTATCAAGAATATGAAGAAATTTTTATATGCACTAATAAAAAATAAATACATGAAATAATATATATATAGAACACATGTATGAACGCCTATATAATGCTTATGTGTTTTCTAATGTTTAAGATCCTTAGCTGCTAGAAAGGGTCTCATGGACATCTTATCATTGAGTCCTAGCCCTCTATCTGCCTGTAATCTTAATATCCATCTCATTTCTCTCTGCTCTGTATAATTCTTATAATTCCCTAGCCTAGCATTCCTATATATAATTTCTAATACCATAAATTTAAAACTGTGTAATGTGCCTTTGTTTAGGACATGTTTTGCTAACACATTATTTTCGTCCTCCCTATTTATTGCATAAATATGTTCTTTCACTCGTTCCCTTAAGGTTCTATTTGTCATTCCTACATAGAACGAGTTGTATTTACCACAAATAGCAAGGTAAATCAAATCATGTGTTCTGCAGTCAGCATAACAATTAAACTCATATTCCTTTCCTGTCTCTGGATGTACAAACTTGTGGCCATTTAACATGAAGAGACATTGATTGCAGCTCCTGCAAGCAAAAGTTCCTTTTTCTGGTAGATCTTAGTGTTTGTTTTTCATTCTTTTCATAACATAACATGCGTTTCAATGATTTAGTGTTTTTGTAGGTAAATCTGGGATGATCTCCTACCATAGCACCCAATTTTTCATCTACTGTTAATATATTCCAATTATTAATAAAAATTTCTTTAATTTTCTTGTTATTGTTTGTAAATGAAATTACTGGTTTATTCCTATATGTTATGTCCCTGTCTTTTGTTTGTGTGTTCACTTCTTTGTGTTGAGAGTATATATAAGGTTTCCCCTTAGAAGCTCTCTTATCAATGCCTTTGTGAAATAGCAATTCAGTTTCTTCTTCTCTATATCCCCTTTCTTTGAATTCCCCTTGCATCATTTCAACAGTTTCATGGAATGTAGATTCCTTAACTAGTTAATCTAGATATTCTCAGCACTTGCCCTTTAACTATATTATTATAAATATGTGGAGGGTGCATGCTGGTACGATGTAATATAGATTTTTTTCCACATTCCTTTCTGTACAGCTGTGTCTGTATAGTATTATTTTCATTGATAATGTTAACATCTAAAAACTCTATTTGATGCTGACCATTTACCTGTCAAAGATAAAAAATTGGTGGTTCCATTTATGTAATCAATGAAATCGCAGAGTTTGGTTTCTTCTCCTCTCCATAACAAAAAACCATTGTCTACAAAACATTTGTATAATAAAATGTTTTCTTCATTTTCACTTCTTAATATGTATGTATGTTCCCAATATGCCATCACAATGTTTGCATAGGAGTTAGCGCATGGATACCCATGGCTACTCCCCTTTTTTGTAAAAAATAGTTTTCTTCATATACAAAACATTATTATTGAGGACGATGTCCATTAACATAGCACATTTGATTATTAAGTCTCTAGGTATATCATGCTCAATTAAAAACAATCTCATATATTCAATGCTTATGTCATTTGGAATGGCTGTGAAAAGAGAATTTACATCCAGAGTTACCATATAACTTATTTCTTTGTTTTTCTCCAGTGCTGTATATTCAAAAAGGCTTCTAATAAAGTGTTCAGTATCTTTAACTATTGTTGTTGTTTTTTCCACTACCTTTTTTAGTTGATTTTCTAAACATATAGATATGGCTTCAGTAAGCCACCCCTTACTGGATATTATGGGTCTAAGTGGTGGATTTGTAAGATTCTTACAGACTTTGGGCAGGCCTCATAGGTACTAATGGTTGTTCTACTAAGAAATATTTATATAAATCAAAATCAGTTACATTACATAGAAACATGTCATATAGTTCATCTTGGACATTGTTCACTGTTTTGTTTAATTTGATTAAATCTATATCACAGTATTCTGCTTTATCAGCTAATAGATCTAACATCTTCTCCTTATACATAGAAGTAAAAAAACTATGGCTCCACCTTTGTCTGCACCCCTTATGACAATATTATGATTTGCCTGTAATTGCTGAAGTGCATTTTCTTCTTCTTTGCCAAGATTATAAAAATCATTTTTTGTGTGTTTGCCATTATATAACTTATTTAGGTCTTTCGCCATCGCTTTTTCAAAAGCTTCTACTAAAGGATGTGCTGATGGTATAAATGTCGAAGGTTTTTTAAAAAACTTCATAGTTTCACTATTACTATTATCAATCACCATTCTCAAATTCAAATTTCTTGTGAACATTTTCAAATATATGACATGGTCAATGTAATCAACATTTTTAGCTGGTATAAATGTAAGTCCCTTGTTCAAAAGTCTCTTTTCAGCTTCTGTTAATATGTGATGTGAAATATTTATTATTAAGTCTGACTTACAGGTCGTACAACCTTCCGTTGGAATTCAAAATGCTCCTCTGGTTGTTTGCGTTTCCTTGCACCATTTATTGGTGACAAATGTGTTCTTTGTGGTGCTCGTATGGGTAACAGGAACAAAATAAAAACACTGTTTGGATCAATGTGGTTTTTCTCTATATTTACACTGATCTCTTTTCTATGAACATCTGGTGTTTTGGTCTTTGAATGGCTGTATCGTCAGTAGCAGTTTTTATGTTACTGTAAAGTTGTAACTGTTCTCCATGTCCAGCGACACTATTCCTGGCACATTACACAGTTTTAAATTTATGGTATTAGAAATGATATATAGGAATGCTAGGCTAGGGAATTATAAGAATTATACAGAGCAGAGAGAAATGAGATGGATATTAAGATTACAGGCAGATAGAGGGCTGGGACTCAATGATAAGATGTCCATGAGACCCTTTCTAGCAGCTAAGGATCTTAAACATTAGAAAACACATACGCATTATATAGGCATTCATACATGTGTTCTATATATATCATTTCATGTATTTATTTTTTATTAGTTCATATAAAAATGTCTTCATATTCTTGATAAAAGTTATGATAAGTATTTATTAGTATTGTATGTTCATATATATATATATATATATATATATATATATATATATATATATATATATATCACACACAAGTTATAAGTATTTATTAGTATTGTATGTTTATATATATATATATATATATATATATATATATACACACACACACACACAGTTCTTATTAGGTATGGTTGTTGTGTTGATGGATAGATATATAGTTCTATAAACAATAGTTTATACTTCATACGTAAGGATAAATGAATAGTTACATGCCATATTTTTATGACGCTATCCATAAAAAGACGTTATAAGTCATGACAAAGATATCCAACAAGTTTTTTATGTGTATACATAGTTCCTAATACATATGGTTTTATATTCATCAAAACACATGATCATTAGATTTTTATATATATTTTTTGTATATATTTATATATTTCATATATATATATATATATATATATATATATATATATATTTATACAGTTTTATAAATGTGAGATTATTATATTATATTTGTTAAAATACTTTAAAAATGTTTTTAATGAATTATCCATAAGGTTTTTGATTAACTATATTATTTTCATTCAATATTCATGAGCCGAATAGTGATTGGCTTGACAATGAAATGTTAAAGCTTTTAAATGGTACCAGTTAAGTCAACAGTTAACAGTCTGATGAAGCATTCCCTTTGAATGTGAAAGCGCTTACTGAATTTTAAGTCTTTGGCCTTGTTTGATTATTTTTTCATTTTATTTCTAATAAATAATCGGCTTCTTATTGTCGTGTTTTGGCTGCCTCTTTCAGTTCTGTTTTTTGGGATTTTATGGACATTTGCTGCAGCTGAGCCGCCTCTTCCTTGTCTTGGAAATTCTTTTTCAGTCAAAACTGTACAAGGCTATACAAGGCTAGGCAAACCAAGACTATAAATGGTAGGCAACCAAACTGATACCCGGAACATAATGATAAGAAGGCACCCTGATAAATAGCCAGGATACAAAATTCTGCACCAGCTGTCAGTCTCTTATGTTTTGCTTACAGAATAAAATGTTTACAGACATATTCCTCACAGGAAAATATGAAGATCTGATAAGTAGCAAACACCTGGTGGTCCCTGGGTGTGGGCTGATAGCACACATAAATTTCACATATTTGACACAAATCCTAGTGTCACTATTGTATATAATATCACAGAATAAAACTGGAGCAGATGAATTATCAAAGTTCATAGATGATGAAAGGCCAGGTAGGGTCATTAGCCTAGTAAAGCCTAACCATGCTTCCCAGATGTATCCGACAAGTTTTGATACTCTAGGGTTATTTTAAGGGGGTATGCACAGGCTTGGGCATGGGTGGTCAAGCACTTACGGGTGGGAGGTTGGCAAAATAGTTAAGGTGTTTACCTTACAGACGCAAGGTGCAGGGTTTAATTCTCACTTGGGGCAATTGGCTAGGCTTAAAATGGTCCATATGGGCAGTTAGCCTAGTACTACTCTATGAATCTATGAACATATACAGGCTGCCTCTGTCTAAACGAGACACAGGTGCCAGACCAGGGGTAAATTTCAGATTTCCACATTCATGGTGGTATGAGTGGCCATGGCCATCATCATGGTGACACTAAGTTTCAGCTGATTAATGACATCCAACCATGGATGCATTTCCGTTGTGAAGCAAGTCTACATAAAGCATACATAGAATCCTGGGGAAAGGAGAGGCATAGCTAAGTGTTGTCAGCATAACAATGAAAGTTTAAACCACTCCTTAAAATAATGTCTGAGTGGTAGTAGATACACATTGAACCACATCAGGTCCAAAGCTGAGCCTTGTGGTGCCCTACATATCAAAGGGAAAGCAGAAGAGGGTTAGCTGTAGACACAACCATCAGATTATGGCCAGAAAGATAGGAGATAAACCACTGCCAGACTACACTGAGATACCACATTAACGACTCAAGCAGTCCAACAGGGTCTACTATGTCATACGTTTAAGACAGATGTGTAAGAAAAACCCTTTCTCTCTCACCATAAAAATATCATTAAAAACCCAAACAGGGTGATCTCCATGCTATATCTTAATGGAGAACCAGACTGGGATGCATCACAGAAAACTAAAAACAGGCGACCCAGAAACGACTGCTGAAGACTGATTTATTAAAAATACAACCAAGCAACACAAAGTACTAAGCGCTTTCACCCATAAATGTTCTGGGCATCATCAGAGTACTACAAAATGCATACACTAGCTTCCATTTAAATGGATATACTAATCAACTAATTAAACAATTAGTTGCCAGTGGCAACATATTGCGCAGTGAAGTTTATAAAAGGGCTTAAACACATACATTTTAAATGCCAAGACTTGTATGAAACAGAATATGCAATGTATAAACAATCATACTGAATGTCTGTAAAACATAATAAACAATGTACAATAACAACATTATAATAATGGATAAACTGACACATTATAAAAATCGTGAAGACTAAATAAATAAATAAATAAATAACTATACCCAATATTCAAAAATCAACTCAATATCAAATAAAATGCGACTTATATTTAAGAATGCTAGCTATTGAAATATGTTTGTTAATACCTGGTAAAAAACTAGCATTTAGTCTTAGTTGCCATAAACATTCTTTAGCCTCTAATAAGGTCTTGTCATCACCTCCTTTGTTGTTATTGTATGCAATTCTATCAATCACAACAAATAAAAACCTTTTAAAATTCTGACATTTTTGACTGTATATAAAGAGAACTAGTATTTCTTTCCTTTTTAATGTCTTTAACGTGTTCTACTATCCGTTCTCTAAGCTTTCTAATGGTTTTGCCCACATAATAAGCTGGACAAGATGAACAGGTAGCAAGATACACCACCATTTTAGTATTACAGTTGCAGTGACCTGGACATCTAATAGTTTTACCAAAATTGTATACTGCAGCATATGGTCCATCATTGATATATTTACAGGTACGACATGCCCCACATTTACTCATCCTAGACATTTTAAATATATTCTTACTATTAGATGCCTCAAGATACTCTTTTAGGTTCATCCTCCTGCTGTAAGTAACCTTGGGGCAAAGACCTATGTTGTCAATTAATTCACCATTATTCATAAAAACACTAGTCCAGGTCTCCCGCATTGTGTTTACTATCCTAAGAGATGCTTCATTGAATGTTATAACAAAAGTGTCATTTCCGATTGTTACTTTACTCTTAGATATATTATTATCAAATCCGAACTTACTTATAGGCTTATATATTTGATTTCTTTTCATGTATATCTCATTACTAACCTTATTTATTAATTCACGTGGGTAGCCTCTATCCAAAATCATGTTGGATAGTTTTTCGATCTCAATACAAAAAATGGTGTCATCACTAATAATTCTTGAAAGCCTAACCATCTGCCCTTTAACTAGATTCTTTTTTTTTGATAATACGGATGGCAACTATTAAAATGCAAAAAAGAGTTAGAATGTGTTTTTTTCCTAAAAATGTTTGATTCTAACCTACCCATGTTTTTGTAAAATAATATATCCAGATATTCACAGTTATTGTCATATATCTTACTAGTAAAACTCAAAAAACTAGATGTTGTTTTAAAAAAATGTTCAAATTCTAAAAACAATTCTCTACTACCCTTCCAAAAAATAAGGATATCATCCAGGTATCTCAAATAAAGAGCAATATTAGACCAATGACTAGACGTGAAAACACATTGTGTTTCCCAAAGAGCTAGCACCAAATTGGCATAGATGGGGGCACACCTGGCCCCCATAGCTACCCCTGTATTTTGTCTATAATATTCACCATTGATGTAAATATAATTGTTTTCAAGAACTATTTCCATCAGTTCCCCTAAAAGTTTGCATTTTACCTTATGTAAATCACTAAATTTCAATAGACTGGCCTCAAACATTTCTAGGCCCAACTTGTGGGGAATCACTGTGAATAAATTAACAATATCAATGGTTACCATTATCATATCTGGGTCAATGCCAACAAGATGTTCTCTTACTTTGTCCAAACAGTGCCAGGAGTCCTTCAATATGTGTGGTAGATGTTTTAACATCTCCTTACAGTGGACATCTATAAAGGAGGCTATAGCCTCAGTTTTGGACCCTCTGGCAGATACTATAGGCCTAAATGGTGGATTATTAGTATCCTTATGAATTTTAGGAATACCAAAGATGGATGGAGTCATAGGATGTTTCACTATTAAATAGTTATATTCTTCTTTAGTAATGACTCCATCCATCAAAAATTCATATAGTATCCAATCTACTTTGGTATAGGCCCTATGCATCTCATGTTTGGACACTTTTTCATATGTTGTGTTATCACTCAACATTACAGTCATTTTATTCAAATAGTCAGTTTTAGACCTAACAACAACTCCACCACCCTCGTCGGGTTTCATAACCCTAAATTTGTCTGTTGTAGTCAAATTCCTTAAGACAAAATTTTTCAGTTGAAGTCAAATTTTCAGATGTAATTTTCTCATTTATCAATATTCTTCGTATCTGAGTTTCACATAACCTTTCAAATAAGTGAATCATAGGGTTTTGTGGAGGTATAAATGTACTACTCCTTTTCAGAGTAAAACTAGTACTATCTGTATGGATACCTTTGTTATTAGCAAAGAACATCTTAAGATTAAGTGCTCTAGTATATAATCTTAAATTAATTAAAATCTTTCCAATGTCTAATCTAAATGAAGGAACAAATCTAAAACCCTTTTAAAAAAGGTTAATGTAACTAGCATTAAAAATAGTGTCAGTAAAATTATATACACTAAAACCTCCTTCAACAATGATAGAACATTGACATCCATTATTGTCTGTATTTATCTCATGTGTACATTCCATAAAGTGTGATGGTACTTCAAAACAGTCTTTTGGGCTAAAACACGAAATAATACTATCATGAATACTACCTATACTACAACCTGTCTGACAATCTTGCACATCATCTACTATTGTTTGTATTGTATTATGATAGTTAACAACTATCGGTGCCATGAGTTGGTCCTGTGTGTTGTTTTGTGATAATACTGGTTCTGCTGATGTTGCTGACCGCCATAACGGTCCCGTAACCGCTCTGACCTTCTCAATGTCGGCTCCTCTAAAAAAAAAAAAAAAAAACCCTCCCCATTGTCATACACATGGTTGTTAGATCTATATTTCTGTGGTGTACTAGGGTTGGTAGTATAAACATTAGGCTTATCCCTAGCATCTGTATTAGTCTCAACCAGCTTAAATAAGCGCTTCATATTTTTAAAATCCTTAAAGTGTACATAAACCCTCTTATTTTTATAATCATTGGTATCCCTGATTAGTTTGTGATTTTTTACTTCCAACCCTTTACTAATAAACTTGTCCATATCCTTAATAATATTATCAAAACAAAATCTATTATGTTCAAACAACAAGTCTTGGCGAATACTATTATCTAATCTAGTCAATTGTTGATTTAAAATAGAAAGTTTGTTGTCGTTGTTACGTATAATCAACTTAATTAATTAATACCTGTTCTATCGAACAGATGCAACAGTTCATCAAAGAGTTCTGTCCCTTCTGTAAATCCGAATGGAAGTTTAAACAAAGTCCCTTTGGTGCCTGTCCCAACTCCAGGGACCTTTCTAAAATGGTGTTATCCATCTGTAGGGATTTGAATGTTTTAACGCCTTTTCAAACTCCGTAAACTGTTTGTTTAGACTACCAAAGTCATTATTGTTGGTTTGTTGAATACTGTTGAAGGAAGGAGCTGCTAAAATGTTCTTTAAATCCATCAAATTGCAACGTCGACGTTCAGTGCCTCTGTTAAAACCGTCCCTAGTGTTCATGCTGTATTCGAAGGTAGATTGCCACGCTGAACATTTCCTGCATTGGCCCCTCCTCCTATAGAACCTCCCAAACCATGACTAGCCGACGGTTGTACAGGACTTATGTCTGGCATTGAGTTTAATGTAAGAAGCTGTTCCTGCGATTCAGTCACTGTCACATTTGTAGTCACTGGGCTTTTAGATCCTTTTTCATGTAAAGTGCAAATGAGACGTTGAGATATCTCCATGTGCTGAATAAGTAACTGCTCCATAATCCACCAGCAACTAAATATAGACACAATCAGCTAATCCAACAGCGAACCGGGGAGCCACACAAAACAAATATGAATAAGTTCAAAAACCAAGAAAACTAAAAACAGACGACCCAGAAACGACTGCTGAAGACTGATTTATTAAAAATAAAACCAAGCAACGCAAAGTACTAAGCGCTTTCACCCATAAATGTTCTGGGCATCATCAGAGTACTACAAAATGCATACACTAGCTTCCATTTAAATGGATATACTAATTAACTAATTAAACAATTAGTTGCCAGTGGTAACATATTGTGTAGTGAAGTTTATAAAAGGGCTAAAACACATACATGCATCATAGGTGTGGTCAGCACTCAAACATGAATCCTGCTGCACATAAGTGACCTTCACAAGGAACATATTGATGGTTTGAGATTTGTTTGTATTTACCTAGATCAGCATCTAAGTTGACCTTAAAGACTGGAGCAGAGCAGTAACTAGGGTGGGTCCAAAGGGGTCACAAGCATAAGCTGCCAGACAGCAGGTGATAATGGTGTCGGAGTACAGTACCGCATTCTTAAATGAATGATAATATTCTGTTTGTGCGCAAGGTAACTTATTTTAACCGTAGCAAAGTGCTTGTTAAATTAGCATCAGCTTCCTCCAGTTTCACAGGAAAAGATTTTTTTATACTTAACACTGAGTTGAGGGGGGTGCCAGTTTGGGGATCTGCTCAGGGCACTTAAAGACCTAGCTATGGTTCTGGATTGGCTCAACCCAAGTCTGCTATATATAATTAGATGGAAAACTCTATCCCTATAATACAACAGAATGATCTGGTAAAGGACTGGAATCAACCTCGCCAAACAAAATGGAACAAGTCTGATGGGACAATGATCTAATTCCTAGGACAAAAACTTCACAATCAAAAAACATTAAATTCATGTCAGGAGCAAAATGGTAGGCTCTAAGCAAGACCACTGGTCACCGCTGCAAATGTACCAGGACCAACACTGAACCTGAGGGTCTATATTAAGAGATAGAAAGGACCAGAGTGAATGGCTTAAACATCAAAAATGCCATACCTTGAAGTTGCTCTTGTGGGGGGCCGTGCCACCCAGACTCCCCGCTGATTATATATACCAACTCAGAGATCGCACTACAGTAAGGAAAGGACAAATTTTCCGATCTTCACTGTACCACGATCTCACAAAAAACACATTGATGAATGGCACTTCCGATGTTAAAGCCATTCCCTCCTCAGCCTGTTCAATAGTGTGATAGGAACCCAAACCTGATGGATATAAGGTTTGTAAGCAATGTAGTGAAGAGAAAGGTCATATTCTTCATTGGAAAAAGACTATGAAGTGGCATGCCAGGCACAGCTGCTAACCTTACGCACCATTTGGAAGAGCACTACCAGTTGATTTATCACTACCAGTGTCTTCTGTGTGGAGTCTGCATGTCCTCCCTATGGTTGCGTGGGTTTCCTCTGGGTGCTTCGGTTTCCTCCCCACATCCCAAAGACATGCTGCAGGTGGATTAGACACTCTAAATTGTCCCTAGGTGTGAGTGCGTGCGTGCGTGTGTGTGTGTGTGCCTTCTGTGGAAGGTTGGGCGCCGTGCTGGCAACATGACACCGTAAAACTCCACTGCCAATCATGAGCAGACAGGTGATCCGCTGTGGTGAACCCTAACTGGGAAAAGCCGAAAGAAGAAGACGACGACCTCTTGAGTCAAGAATAAAGACTACTTCTTGGTGACCTCATTCTGACAGATGGTTACATACTAGTTCAACAGAAGCCTGTTTTCCATCAGGTGAGTGCATTCCCTTCTAATTTCCAACCTTCATACTGTGCTTCTTAAAGCATGGAGTTCAAGACCATACCATTGCCCACATGGCACTGGATGGACCATACTTCCACAGCTTTGGGCCAGAAACTCACAAAGGGCAGTCAAAGTCCTGTTACAGAATTCAGCTGCCTCATCAAGTCTTGATACATTTCTTTGGAATGTATTTTTCAATTACATTTACTTCAGAAAGACTTGAATCAATATTTCCTACTGTGGTTATACATATTGCTTCAATTACAAGACATAACAAAGGAAGACGAAGAGAAAATAAGAAGTTATGTACTCACCATAACATTCCATCTGAGTAGGTGACTTCATTTGTCTGCAACCTGTGGGTCTTGGATCCGATATCGGATCCGAACCGGCAATTATTTATACAGCTATGGATCCGAGCTCCTAGCTCCTCCCCTCATCCATAATCCCATGCCAACCTCAATTGACCTCAGATCAAGTTTGCCCTCCTATATACCTGAAAGGGTATCCCAAAATTGGAAAAGGCAGGAATAATACAATCATCTAACTCTTCTGAAGGCCAGGGGGAAGGAGGGGGGATGGTTGCAGACAAATGAAGTCACCTACTCAGATGGAACGTTATGGTGAGTACATAACTTCTTAATCTGAAATAGGGACTTCATTTGTCAGCAACCTGTGGGACAGAGTCCCCAGCTACCTGAATCTTGGGCGGCCATCATGGAAGGATGTTCCGGAGCACTGCGGGGCCAAAAGATGCTCTACCTCTGGAGGTGATGTCCAGCTTGTAATGGTGAATAAAGGTATGAGATGAGGCCCAAGTGGCTGCCGAGCAAATATCATCCAAAGGGACTCTAGATCTGAATGCAGTAGAAGTAGATATGGAGCAAGTGGAGTGAGCATGGACCCTTTGAGGTGCGGGCCAACAAGAAGCCTCATAAGCTAGACGGATACATTGGGAAATCCAGTATGATAAGGTGACCTTTGAAACAGCTTTACCTAAATTGAATTTAGAAAAGGAAACGAACAGCTGATCAGATTGTCTGTGACCAGCAGTCCTATGAATATAGAAACGCAGCTGCCTGTGCACATCTAACGAGTGCAGCTTGTATTCTCCTTTATTTTGGTAATTAGGGAAGAAAACAGGAAGATTGATGGACTGATTGATATTGGTTTCTGAGGCCACCTTAGGTAGGAAAGATGGACTGGTCCTGAGGTACATTCTATCCTGATGAAAAACCAAATAAGGGGGTTTTACGGAAAGAGCTTGAAGTTCTGAAACTCTTTTTGCAGAGGTGATGGCTACCAGAAATGCTGTTTTCCAAGACAGGTATTTAAGATCAGCAGAGGCAGCTGGTTCAAAGGGGGAAGCAGTCAAGGCCTGAAGAACTAGCGATAGATCCCAAGGGGGTATGGCTTCTCTGATCGGGGGCCTAAGCAAAAAGGTACCCTTGAGGAAGGTTTTACATAGTTTAGCTGACATCAAGGGACCAGTCTCGTGTCCTACATGGTAATGGGAGATGGCTGCCAATTGTATCTTGACTGTCGAACAGCTAGCCACTTGCTGAAAAAGCCCTGTAAGGAAGTCCAAAAAGTACAGTTTTGTACCTACCATAAATGTAGATGTTCGAGGATCCCCATTGCTGCAGTCCTTACTATTGGGTGTAGTCCGCTGTCCAGTCGGCCCGAATACCAGAGTATATGGCTGACGTCGGTCAGGGCGCATTAGACTGACGTCAGTACGTCAGGGTACTAATGCGCATGACCGACGTCATATCCTCAGTCTTTTCTTGCCCCAGATGTCAGAAGACCCTAAAAAGACAAGGCCCAAAATACCTGCACCAAAAATATGTACAATATATACAAGAATATATACAAAAATATCAGCATGTAACCTCACCTACACAACCACCCCTAAACACAGAGGGGAAGGAGGGAGAATTGGACTGCAGCAATGGGGATCCTCGAACATCTACATTTATGGTAGGTACAAAACTGTACTATGTTCTTCTTCCCCATTGCTGCAGTCCTTACTATTGGGTAGAATCCCAAAGCAGAGGTAAGGGAGGCTGGCAAATCATAAAGAAGCAGGAGCTGACAACATGCCTTGCAAAACAGCTGTGGCAAAACCAGCCCTAGACTTAGAGTAGATAGGAAGGTGATAATGCTTAGAGAAAGTATGTACTGAACTCCAAGTAGCTGCTTCCAAAATATCCTTAGTTGCCACCCCCCTTAGAAATGCTGTTGAAGTGGCAGTAGCCCTAGTGGAATGAGGCCTAATCCCAGCTGGAATCTCCTTGCCATGATGGGAATAACAAAATGCAATGCAAAAGCCAATCCACCTAGAAATAGTTTGTTTTGACACAGGCTTGCCCTGAACTCAAAGCAAAAGAAACAAACAACTGCTGAGACTGCCTAAAATCCTTAGTCCTGCTTAAATAATAACGCAATTGCCTGTGTACATCTAAAGTGTGCAAAATCTTTTCCCCTTTATTTTGGGCGTCTGCATAAAAAGTAGGCAAATGAATAGTTTGGTTTAAAGCCACACTAGAAACCACCTTAGGCATAAAGGAAGGATTAGTACGTAATGATACCCTATCCTTATGGAAAATCAAAAAGGGCTCTACTGCCATAAGGGCCTGCAACTCAGACACCCTTCTTGCAGAAGTAATAGCCAACAGAAAAGCAGTCTTCCATGACAAGTATTTCAATTTAGCAGTAGCCGCAGGCTCAAAAGGTTGTAGAGTAAGTTTTTCCAACACAAAATTGAGATCCCAAGCAGGAGTAGGAGCTCTCGGGGGTCTTATATTCTTTGCCCCTCTAAGAAACTGCTTGAACAAAGGATGCGAAAACAATGGTGGGTCACAATCATAGTGAGCTGAAATTGCTGCAGCATGAATCTTAATGGAAGAGAAGGACAAACCTTTGTCCAATAACTCAGTAAGATATTGAAGAGCCACACTCAAATTAGGCTCAGAAATCTCCAAATTCTTTGCTGTACTCCAAAATAAAAATCTCTTCCATTTTTCTGTACACTTTCCTTGTACTAGGTCTTCTAGCTTCCATAATCACATTTAAAACTTGTTGAGGAAGTTGAGACCTGCTGTGTTTCAACACAGAATATGCCAGGCTGTTAGATGAAGAGAGTGAAGCTTGACATTGAGCAGATGACCGTCCTTCTGAGATAACAGATGAGGAATCAGAGGTAAAGGCCATGGAGGCTTCTTTACCAGACTCCGTAGTAGTGGGTACCAGTGCTGCGAGGCCAATCTGGAGCTATCAAAATCATCCTTGGCCTGTCTTGTCTGACCTTTAATAGTACCTTTGGAAGAAGAGGCAGAGGTGGAAAGGCATACACATGAAGGTTTTCCAACTGAAAGACAGAGCATCCACTTTCCAAGCTGTGTGATGAAACCCCTTTGTGCAATACTTTGGCAGCTGGTGGTTTAGTGGAGAAGCGAACAGATCTATGTCTGGAGTTCCCCATGACACTGTCAATTTCTGAAATACATGAAGATCCAGTTTCCACTCGTGGGGATCCATGATTTGTCTGCTTAACACATCTGCTAAGGAGTTCTGTGCTCCTGGCAGAAACCTTGCCTGAAGAGTTAGTTGCAAGCTTAGCGCAGTCTCCCATAAAATCATTGCTTGCCTGCATAGAGGATAAGAATGTGTTCCCCTTGCTTGTTGATGTACCACATGACAGTTGTGTTGTCTGTTAGAATCAACACCTGCCCTGGAAGAAGTAACTCCTTGAAAGCCATTAATGCAAACTGGACTGCTAACATCTCCTTCATGTTGATATGTAGATGCTGTAGTCTGGCAGGCCACTTGTCTTGTATCCACTTTCCATTTAGATGAGCTCCCCAAGCAATGTCCGAGGCATCTGTCGTTAAAATCTGACTCGCCTCTGGCCGGGTCACAGAGAGTCCCTTGTTTAGGTGACATTCCTGAGCCCACCATAAAAATTCTTTTTGAAGGCAAGGTATTATTTGAATGACAGTGTCCAAATCCTGGCAGTGCTGTGTCCATACATTTTGAGATACCATTGTAGCTTCCTCAAATGCAGTTTGGCATTGGGAAGCACCAGAATACAAGATGCCATGAACCCTAATGCTTGAAGGACTGTCCTTGCAGTCAGCACGGACTGATGAGATAGTTGATGGAAGTAAAGTGATAGACTCTTTTGTTTGTCCGGGGTTAAAAGGCCATCTGGGCTGCTGTATTCAGTCTCACACCCAGAAAGCACATGTCTTGAGAGGGTACTAGACTGGACTTTATTTCGTTCACAGAATACCCTAGGCATCTTAGCACTGCTATAACATATTCCAGATGCTGTAGAAGGTCTTCCTTTTCTTGAGCCAGAATCAGGCAGTCGTCCAAGTAAGGATAGATTTGAATTCCTTGTAGCCTGAAATAAGCTATCACTGGAGCCAGAACCTTTGTGAATACTCTGGGAGTAGATAAGCCAAAGGGCAATGCAGAGAACTGATAATGAGAATTTCCAGCTCGAAACCGCAGATACTTCCTGCAACTTAGCCTTATAGGCACATGAAGGTAAGCTTCCTTGAGATCTAAAGTTACCATCCAGTGATCTTTGCCCAGCAGAGGTAAAAGCTGTTGTAACGTCAACATCTTGAACTTGGGAATGTCCAGATAAGTGTTGAGGAGAGATAAATCCAAAATTGGTCTCCACGTGTTCCCCTTCTTTGGTACTAGGAACAGGCGAGAATAAAATCCTAGGCCCCTTTCTGATACAGGGACTGGCTGAATGGCCCCATCCGGAGTAACTGAGAAACTTGCTTGTGAGCCTCTTTTCTTTGTGGAGGAGGAACGTCTGGCATGCCTTTGAAAGGGGGCATTGTATGGAAATAAAACCTGTAACCGTGGTGAATGATATCCAACACCCATCTGTCTTGAGTAATTAAATCCCAATTGTCTTTGAAAAGAGACAGTCTTCCTCCCAAAGGAGCTGCCAGGCGAGAATCTACTGGCAGCTGAAAAGGCAGGTCATTGGGTCTGTTTACGAAAGGACTGACCCCTGCCCTCACCAGAAGTCTGAGCAGGTGAACTCCTGTTCTAGGCCTAAAAGAACCTTGAGCCCTGCCCCTACCACGTCTAGACCTACCCCTAGACTGGGAATCATAAGCAGGATATGTCCACCCCTTAGCAGGCCAATTTCTACTAAACTTCGGTGGCTGCACCTGCAAAAATCTTTAACAGTTTGCATAGACTTAGCTTTGTCCTCCATTTTCTTTAAAACTGCTTCCACAGGCGAACCAAACAACACATCAGACTGTAAAGGAGCATCCAAAATCCTTGTCTTAACATGCTCAGCTAAATTCTGATCCCTCAACCAGGCATGCCTGCGAAGAACAGAACTAGTGGCAGCCACCCTCGAGGAGGCCTGTACAGCATCAAAACCACATTGCAAAGAATGCTTACCCACTTGTTCAGACACATGAACCAAATCCAGCAACTCTTTACACTCAATACCTTCCGCCAAAGCATCCACCTTAGATTTCAATTGTGAAAGGAGATAATTTTGATATTTTAGCATGTGAAACTGACAATTCAACGCTCTCATGGCTAGAGTGGAAGAAGTATACACTTTCTTTCCCCACCTATCCAAAGCCCTTGCCTCTTTATCAGTGGGAACAGGATTTTTAACCACAGAGGCCTTAACACCTTTAGGCCCCTGAGAAACAGTTTCTGGGTCCGCCCTAGGACTCTTAAACAAATACTTATGAGCTTTGGGCACCCTATAATACCTATCAGGTTTAACAGGAGCAGGAGGCAAAGAGTCAGGGTTCAGGAAGCCTCTGCAAAACATCTTCCACCACATTCAACACAGGAGGTATAGCTAAGGGCCTATGCTGGGGTAAAAACAAGAATTCCCTAAGCCTTTTCCTGGAATCAGAGTAATCCTGGCCTTCCCATTTAAAGTGCTCCCTCATGGAATGCAGAGTCTCTGAAAATGAGAAATCCTCAGGAGGAGAAGCTGTAGGAGTGGAATCATCCACATCAGAATCAGAATAAGGAGGATACTCCTGCAAATCTTCCGCAGAAGACTCAGAAGCCTCTGAACACTGTTCAAAACTATCAAACTCCGGTTCCACCCTAGGCCTCTTATCAGGAGGGGGCATAGAACCTCTAATCATAGTAATCAAATCTTCTGCCATTTTAAGCATATGTTTCTTAGGTACAGAACCCGAAATGCTAGGAGAAGCCCCACTGACGCTGAACTTGGCCTACCTCTCAAAGAAGTTTTGGCAACAGAAGGAGAAGCTCTAACTACCTTGGGAAGAGAGGGAAGAACAGTTACCTGAGAAGCCCGCTCAGCCTGGCCTACCTCCTGAGAAGGCACATCCTGTAACAGTAAAGTTTCTGCCTGAGACTCCATGGAAACTCCTGGCAAAACCTCTGGCTCCACTGAGCCTTCTAAAGAACCGGCGTCCGGGACTGCCGGTTCATCAACCCTAGGCTTCGCTGTTTTGTCCTTGCGCTTCTTGGAAGCGGGCGCGGAGCATCCGACGGCATTTTATAATTGCAACGCTTCCCAAACACTAACCTGGCACAGTCTAACCTCCTCTTAATAGTGCGTTTGTTAAACCTAGCACAAGAGCGGCAACCAACAACGTCGTGCTCAGGCCCTAAACAAGGTATACACAAGGTATGATAATCCCTATGAGGTATCGGTTTCCCACAAGAAATACAGTTATTCACTTTTTCTGACATCCGGTTAAATACTGAGGCAAGAAAAAAAAAACAAAATGTTCCCCAACGGGGTACTTAGCCAACTCTGCTTCGGTCTGAAACTCCGGTTTCGGAAATATTTCAGAACGCCAACCTGCACTCGCAAAACTGCTTCTGCATCGGACCATGCGGCAAAAAAGACTGAGGATATGACGTCGGTCATGCGCATTAGTACCCTGACGTACTGACGTCAGTCTAATGCGCCCTGACCGACGTCAGCCATATACTCTGGTATTCGGGCCGACTGGACAGCGGACTACACCCAATAGTAAGGACTGCAGCAATGGGGAACGAAGAACATCTGTCGTTAGCGGAGCAGTGAAGGGGTCCACATTATGATGCTCCACCCAGACGGAAAAGCGCTTCCATTTACTGCGGTAAACCTTCCTGGTGGAAGGTTTATGTGCTGCCACCAAGATGGTTTTGACAGGAGAGGAGATACTGGGAGTCCTAATTAAGAGTGGAACTGGAGCAGCCAAGCCGTTAGCTTCAGGTTGTCCAGATTCGGGGTCGGTAAGCCTGATGGATGGGAGATCAGATCCGGACTGGGATCCAGAATCCAGGGAGGATTCACCAAGTGAGACCACAGGTAAGGGAACCAAGTTTGTCGAGGCCAGAATGGGGCAATGAGGATCATCCTGCTCCCCAACCGAGAGGCTTTCTGTAACATCTTTAGCATCAGGGGTAGAGGAGGATAGGCATAAAGTAGACCGGGCGGCCAAGCATGCACTAGAGCGTCTCTCGGGGCTTCCCCTGGTGGGGGAATCAGGGCGAAGAAGTTGTTGCATTTCGTATTTGAGGGAGAGGCAAAAAGATCGTAGCAGGGTTGCCCCCATTTTGCAAAAATCTGCTTCGCTACACGGGAGTTGAGAGACCACTCGTAAGGGGAAAGAATAGTGCGGCTGAGTTTGTCCGCCAGAATGTTGGACCATCCCGGAATGTGCATTGCGATTAGAAAGCGGTAGGTGGAGATCGCCCATTCCCACACTCTCATGGCCTCTCGGCAGAGAGGATAAGACCTGGTTCCCCCCTGTTTGTTGATATACCAGACAACTGATATGTTGTCCGTCTGTATCGCAATAGTTCCGACGGGAAGAAGGTTGTGAAGTGCTTGCAACGCTAACAGCACCGCCCTCATCTCCAGAACATTGATATGCAGGGAAGTCTCTGAGTCGTTCCATGTGCCTTGGACTGTTTTGCCTGAGCAATGCCCCCCCCACCCAAGGCGAGAAGCGTCCGTGTTCACTGTGACTAGGGGAGGTGGAGCGCAGAAGGGATGACCTGTATGGAGGTCTGGGGAATGCAGCCACCACAACAGGGCCCTCCTGCAAGCTTTGCTGATAGAGACAGGGTGATAGAGAGGGAGAAGCTGGAAGGACCACTGTACTTGAAGGGTCCACTGTAATACCCTCATGTTTAGGCGAGCGCACGGGAGGAGAGTAATTGCCGCTGCCATAGAGCCCAGTGCCCTCAGGACCAATTCTGTGGGGGGAGCTTCTGATTGGAGGATGGCCCGCACATGAAAACTGAGGTTCTGTAGTCGTTCTGAAGTGAGGTAGGCTCGTAGACTTCTCGTATCTAACCTGGCCCCTATGAAGTCTATCACTTGTGTTGGAGCAAGGGAGGACTTGTCCATATTGATCGTGATGCCTAACTGGGGGACTAGGCAAAGAAAAAATCTCTGGCTGAGCAGAGTAGATGCCTTGTTGGGGCGGTCAGGAGCCAGTCGTCCAGGTACGGGAAGACCTGCATTCTCTGGAGTCTCAGGTGGGCCGCTATCACTGCTAAAACTTTGGTGAACACCCTGGGGGCTGTGGTGAGGCCAAAGGGAAGGACCCTGAACTAATAGTGGCTGGCTCCCAGCTAGAAGCGGAGGAACCTCCTGGATCGTCTGTCTATTAAGATGTGGTAGTATGCATCCTTGAGGTCTAGAGCACATCCAGTCGTTCTCCCGTAACAGGGGGAGAATGGATTGAAGAGTGACCATTCGGAATTTCTCCTTGGTTACCACCAGGTTCAAGAGGGAGAGGTCTAGGATTGGTCTCAGGTCCCCCGTATTTTTTGGCACCAGAAAGAACCTGGAGTAAAACCCTAATCTGAGCTGGTCTGGGGGGATGGGTTGGATGGCCCTTTTTTTGAGCAGCTGCCGGATTTCTGCGGCTGCAGCCTCCCTCTGATCGGGTGGTACATCGGGGAGGTTCTTGAGTCTGGGGACATGAAGCATAGGGATTTTGTAACCTCTGGATATAATCCGAAGCACCCAGCGGTCTGACGTAATGGACTCCCATGCCGCCAGGTGCCTCGAGAAACGCCCCCCGACTGCCTCCAGAGTGGAACAGTCGGGCAACCCTTCAGGGCTGTTGCGTGGGCCGATCAGAGAAGGATTCTCTGGACCCAAAATTTCTCGGTGCCCCTCTGCCTCTAGGGCGGCGTCCTCCCTGTCCTCCTCTGCCACGGAAGGACTGGTTGTCCGGAGCCGGTTGGGAATGCTGGGATTTCCGGAACCACATCTTCTGTCCCTTTTGGTTCTTGGAAAAGGACCTCTGGGGAGCAGAGAAGCAGACTCCGATGGCAGAGAGCATCTTCCCGTCCTTCTTGCTCTGGACAAGTGTCTCGCGAACAGTTTTGCCAAACAAGGCAGAACTATCAAAGGGGGCATTCGCAAAGGACGCCTTAAAGGGCTCCACGAAGTCATAATGTCGGAGCCAGGCCTGGCGCCTCATCACTAGACCCGGTCCGCTAGCTCTAGCGGCTCCCTCAGTTGCGTGAGACAGAAGCCGCATAGAGGTATTGGAAACAGATCTCAGAGTGGCCATACAAGTGGAGTACAATTGCTTGTCCTCCGCCGACATGGACTCTGGGGTGGAAGCAGCGTATTCCTTAATAAGATCGCACTGCATCCTAATGACATGTGCCATGCAGTTCAGAGACATTACCGAGAAGGTCGCTGAACTGAATACCCGCTTCCCAAGGCGATCCATCAATTGAGACTCCTTGCTTGGAGGATGGACCGAGGGGCTCTCCTGAGCTAGTTCCCTCTTAGTGGCTGCCGCCAACAATATGGCATCTACAGGGGGACCCTTGTTCCAGTGGGGATGGTCTGCGGGGGGGCTCAAGATCCTGTCCGGGCACTTGGGAATAGGCTCCACAGTGCCCGGCTCCTTCCACGCCCTGGTGGTCACACGGTCCACCAGGGGGTCGGCCGGAGGGGACACCCAAGAGGTAGACGGGCCTGCTTCGAATGCCTCCAGGAACACGGACTCGTTGGAGGAAGCCTTGGGGGTAGACCAACCTCCCCCTGAGCCTAAGCATTTCCATGATGTCTCCAAAGGAGACATCCTCAGGGGGTGATCTTGGGGATCCTTCCCCTTCATCCAGGTCCGTGTCCTCTGTTAAGGACTCGGGGGAGTCCACTTGTCTCCTCTTACACTTATGCTTGCGAGGCACTTCCTTGGGGGTGCTGTCCGAGGAGGTCTCGCCAGCAATGTCCTGTTCCAAAGGAACAACCTGGGACATTGAAGCAGGCTGTCCCTGTGGCTGGGTGATGGAAGCCTGGCCCAGCAGAGAGGGAGTACAGGGCGGAGCCGAGACAAGGGCCGGGGGTCTGGATGCCCTCGACAGAGCCCTCTCCACTACATCGAAGGCCGAGGGGGAGCCGCTCTCCCTGGGCTCCGAGAGCCGACTCCCACTCGGATCCGATGAAGGGATCGGAACCGGCACCGAGACCATCGGATCCGAGGGACCAGTGTGCTCCGACCTGGACGGAGCCGAAGGCACACTGAATCCCTCAGATCCAAAGCTCGGGCCATGGCTCCGATAGGTCGGATCCGACGATGGAACCGACACACATGAGGGCAGGGTCGGATCCGAAGTACCCAGTACTGTCGGCGCCGACCCACCCCTGGCTCCAACGATGCCCGGCTACAAGCGCTCCGAACTTGTGAAGCGGGTCGGAGAAGGAGCTATCGGAGCAAAAAAGGGTGTCGAGCTCCCCCCCAAAGGAGGGGGAGGCAGGAGCACTCCCATCTGCAGCTGGGCCTGGATGAACCTTCTCATCATCCGGTCCAAGTCTGCGTCAGACAGGCTTGTAGGTGGATCTCGATGAGGCCACCGAGGCAGGCCTGGAATGCTGCCTCGATGACCTCGATGGAGATCGGGTCTCCTCCTCCTCTAGTCCCGGAGAGAAGCAAGGTGATCGGAGCCGAGGAGGAGGAGACCTGGAAGCCATGGAGGGAGAAGCCCGCTTAGCTGGGGGGGCCAAAGCAGAGGCCTCGGCCCACCGCTTGTGGTGCTTCTCCCTCCATTTCTCCCTCCTGGCCTCCCTATCCTCCGGCGCTTTCGTGGGAGTTTGAATCCCAGCTGGAGGAAGGGGGGCAGGAGTGGCCACCACCACAGGCTGGGGAGGTGCCACGGGAGTAGTGGAGGCCGAAGCCGACTCCGGGGGCAAAAGTCCCGCCAGGACCAGCTTCGACCTCCGCTCTTTCAGTGCCCTGGGGTTGAACCCTGCACAAATCGTGCATCCTGAGAACAGGTGTTCAACCCCAAGGCACCGAACACACCGAGTGTGGCCATCCGCCGGTGAAAGCTTATGGCCACACTCGGTGCACTTAGAAAAAATGGGCTTTGGGGCCTCTGACATTTCTGAAGGAAAGGACTACACAAGCACACCAGGCCCCAAAACACAAAACACACACACACACTACGACCAAAAGAAATAAAGTTAACCTAAAGGGATCCTAAACACACACACGAATTAAAAAGGAAAGATTCTTCTGTTTTTAAACAAGTTTTTGAGAACTTATCTGAAAGTCGCCAGAAGATCTGCAATCCAGCTGTCTCTTCTAAACGCGGCAAACTAGATCTGAGGTCAATTGGGGTTGGCAGGGGATTATGGGTGAGGGGAGGAGCTAGGAGCTCGGATCCATAGCTGTATAAATAATTGCCGGCTCGGATCCGATATCGGATCCAAGACCCACAGGTTGCTGACAAATGAAGTCCCTACTTCAGGTCAAGAATTACACAGCACAGATAACACAAATGTAAGGATGCACTACTTCACACGGGGAGTGGTGGAATCGCAAAACCTCAAAATGCAGTTTTAAAGACAATGGTAGAGTGTAGGTCAACAGAGGGGTTTAAAAACATGTGGAGCAGATGAGATGGGAAATGGCTGACAAGCCAACTCTTTTTAAAAAGTGCATTACCTTTGGGCATAAGCTTCTCAACTCGGATGACCACATGGAATGCATTAATTGCTTAGGACCCACACACGTGGTTCCGGATTGTTCAATCTGCTTTGGATTTAACTTCAGAGATATTACTGATTGTAGAAATAAATTAGTGTAGACAGGCCTCCTTCCTTCCTTCATCATCTTCTTCCGTAGTTGGGACTCAAACTCCTACCAAAAGCCTAACAATGGAAATCAGATTCAGTGAACAAGGAAAACAAGTCACATAAGGGGTCCTCACACTGCTCTTCCTCATTGGCTCCTTCATCAAAGCCTCTTTCTAAAATGCACAAAAAGTCAGATCTGACTACTTTGGATCCGACCACTTCAAAATGTAGGTCTACTTGGATCTGAACTCCTCCACTCCTACCAGATCCAGTTACTTCACAGTTCCCTCACCTTTCTTGAAGGGATCTCCTCGTAGACATTCCAGACCGCCATCTTCCATATCATCTCTTAGATCTTCCCAAAGCTTATCGGAAACTGATGTGGATAGGATAATGAGGGAATTTCTCAGAACGTAGATCCAGGTGGAGGTACTCCCAGCTCCGACTCCCACCAGATCTGTATGAGTCATCCTTTGTCCACTTCCCACTTTGTATCTCCTTCTTCGATCTGACCTACCATTTCAGAGTCCTCTGATCCAAGACCTCTGGAGGTGTACTCATTGGATCCAAAGATTGTCTGTTCTTTGACTCCAGTGACTTCCCTGAGTCGTCCAGCCCCGAGCCTTTTGGAGCTGGAGGATTCTTTGAGCCAAAGTTATGGCGCTAGGTCCGAGTGCTGGCAAGGCTCTGAAGCTCTTGGAGCCATCTCTTCCCTTCGGGGCTTTGCGTTGGACAGCTTGGGTCCGAATCCCTCCTCCTACAGAGTGCTGGTGGGGTTGTGGGTGCAGACAGTTCAGGAACTACCAGCTCCCTTTGGCATCAACGTCTTGTTTCCCCCATGCACTCTGCCTCTCAGATCGTGGAATGGGCTTTCTCACTGTCTAGAGAAGGGACATCACTGACCCACTCAGATCAAACCGCCTTGCCTCCTCCAGTTCATGCTCTGAGCATCGTATATCCATTCCATTGGGAGAGCCAACCCAGTCTATTCTGTAATGAGTTCCTCAGGGCATCTTCATCTCTTCTGATAATTCCCCACAACACACAACATAGGAAGTCCCTTGGAAGAGAATGTGTGAGAAAAGAAACCTAGATTCCTCACAGCAATCTCTCATGGAGGACACCAATTTTGATGAAATGAAGGGGTCCCCTAAATCTTCACATGAAGAGGTCTACTTTGGAGACATCCTAGAGCTCCTGAAAAAAAAAGTGATTAGTCCTCTGATAACCCCATTCCAGAAGGGATTTGTACTCCTCGAGTCTTCTGGATTTGGCCCGTCAACTTTTGGGTGACTCCCCCGGTTGACAAAGTCATTGATCTTGTTTCTCATCAGGTGTGGAAGAAGCCAGACAATATAGAGCCAATCCCAAAAAGGCCTGACAAAATACTAGCACCCTCTAAAAACCGGAAGCACTGGAGCAAGGGAGTCCCTGTTAATGCCATGGTTGTGGAGGCCACTAAAAGAACTTGCAGAACAGAGTTCTTCTGTCTATCCCCCTAACAGAGTCAAGGGCTTTGGACAGATTTGGTAGGTGTGTGTATATGCTTCAACGACCTTTGTCCTCAGGTTGCTGAATTATCTGATACAGTTTACAAGGTTACAAACAGATTTGACAACAGAGCTTTCCAGATCTCTTTCTGGGTCCAAGTCTACTGAAAATCTAAATAGAATATCTTCATAACTGGCCACCTTCCAGTCTATTTCTAATGAATTCATCAGGTTGATCTTCCATGCAGCAGAAGGTAACAGGTGGTAGGTTCAATTGTAGTCATTAAGAGCCATGCCTGGATCCAATTATGTGATTTTGTGGAGCCCTTTAAGTCTTTGCCTTTTGATGGCTTTTCCTTGTTCAGCCCCAAGGTAAAAGACATGCACTTCAGATGTGAGCAAGAGGGAAAGATCCTGTCTGCCTTAGACATATGCTTTTCAACCTCTCAAGACCTTTCTCAAGGAATCAACAAGGAGGTAAAAAATCTGGTTTCTCAAATCCCATGGTCCTTTTCAAGACTCACGTGGAGATAGTTCCCCCACAGGAAGAGGGGGGGCATCTAATGGAAGACGCCATCCTTGCAGCAGAGGTGGCCTGGAGTACCAGGGATTCCTTCTCAGATGAGTTCTATCAGTTCTCCTGAAGGAAGGCTTGACCGTCTCCCTCAGTAAGCAGTTGGGGGACATTTGTCTCTGCACCAGAAAGCTTGGCTATCCGTAACAAAAGATTCTTGGGTGTAAAGTCTCATATCCGGAGGTTATACTATACCATATTCCTAAATCTCACAAACCAATGTGAAAAGAATCTCCAGAGGTTCCACCCAATCAGAGGGAAGCAGCATCTTTAGAAATAAAAGAGCTGCTAGAAAGAGTCAACCAGGAGGTCCCCCCAGATCACAGAGGATCTAGAACCTACTCAAGATTCTTCTTGGTGCCAAAAAGGGCAAGGGACATGAGACCAAATCTGGATCTCAGTAAACTAAATCAGTGTGTACAGTATTCAAAGTTTTGGATGGTCATAGTTCAGTCCACTTTGCCACTACTGCAAAAAGATGACTGAATGTACTCAATAGATCTTCAAGAGGTGTACTATCACAGCAAAATGAACAGGAACTCCAGGAGATATCTGCAAATCTGTCTGGGAGCCAGTCATTACCAGCTCAGGGCACTGTCCTTTTGACTCACTGCAGCTCCCAGAATGTTCACAAAATGCATAGCAGTGGTAGCGACTCACTTGAGACTACTGGAATTTTTAGTGTTTCCATACCTAGATGACTGGCTCCTACCTGTCCCAAACAGGAATCTCCTACAGACAAGGAAAGTACAGTTGTGTACACTTACCATAAATGCAGATGTTCGAGTGTATTCACTGTTGCAGTCATTACATTTGGGTAATCCTGCTGGCAGGTTGCCCTCAAGTCGGCCTGAATTCTAAAGTCCTGGGTCCTGCGTCGGCTGTCGCCCCTTCCCTGACGTCAGGTCATCAGGGGTAGAAAAGAAGCAGCTGACGCCATTTTCTTTAGCTTTTCTTGCCCCAGATGTCAGGTGCCCCCTAAAAGGGTAGCCAAAATTTATATCCATATATAAAATTACATGCAGCAATATAAACTTTACCTTCATCCACAAGCAAATGCACCATACAGGTTGTATAAATCAGAGAAAGAAAGATAGATTCCATCAAAAGAAAAGGGGGAATGGCGGGTGGGTAACCCGGACTGCAACAGTGAATATACTCGAACATCTACATTTATGGTAAGTGTACACAACTGTACTATGTTCTTCGTGTTTCACTTTTGCAGTCATTACATTTGGGTAGATTCCCAAAGCTATGGTTGGGAGGCTGGAGCTACACAGCATTAGGAGCGGCTATGAGACCCTGCAGAACTG
The DNA here is from genome assembly GCF_019279795.1 of Protopterus annectens. Classification (NCBI taxonomy): domain Eukaryota; kingdom Metazoa; phylum Chordata; order Ceratodontiformes; family Protopteridae; genus Protopterus; species Protopterus annectens. Next base: position 576,554,422 of record NC_056751.1, on the reverse strand, counting down.
CAGTGGCAAAGCCTGCCCTGGATTTAGAGTAGAGTGGCAGATGATAGTGCTTTGTAAAGGTGTGCACTGAACTCCAAGTAGCTGCCTCTAAAATGTCCTTAGTTGGTACTCCCCTGAGAAAGGCTGCTGAAGTGGCTGCAGCTCTGGTGGAATGTGGCCTAATGCCCTTAGGCACTGGCTTGCCATGGTTATAAGTAGCGAAAACGAATGCAGTGGCCTATCCACTTTGAAATAGTCTGCTTTGAGATCGCCTTTCCTTGTGATCCTGCAGCATATGCCACCACTAATTGCTCTGTCTTTCTGAAAACTTTGGTTCTGTCCAAGTAGAATCTAAGCTGTGTGTGTACATCCAAAGAATGTAGAATTATTTCTCCCTTGTTCTGTGGATTTGGATAGAAAGTTGGCAGATGAACGGTTTGATTAAGAGCCACACTGGACACCACTTTAGGCATAAATGTTGGGTTTGTCCTCAGGGAGACCCTGTCCGGATAAAAGTTTCCACAGCCATGAGTGCCTGTAGCTCTGAAACCCGTCTTGCAGAAGTTATTGCTAGGTGCAGAGCTGTTTTCCAAGATAAAAATTTTATATCCACAGTAACAGCTGGCTCAAAAGGAGGCAGGGTGAGTTTTTCCAAGACGTAGTTGAGGTCCCATGCAGGCATTGGTGATCTCCTGGGAGGCCTTACATTTTTGGCTCCTCTGAGGTACTGTTTTAATAAGGGATGAGAAAAGATTGGTGGCTCTGCATTGTAATGGGCCGAAATGGCAGAGGCATGAATTTTAATAGATGAGAAAGATAGGCCTTTGTCCAGTATCTCAGTTAAGTATTGTAAAATCTGAGGAATATTTGGCACAGTTGTATCTGTTCCTTGTGCCTGGTTCCAAGCACAGAATCTCTTCCATTTTCCAGCATAAGATTTTCTAGTACTAGGCCTTCTGGCTTCCAAAATGACATCCATCACAGCTTTGCTGAGAGGTGTGTTTTGTATGACTACATTATTCACCATGCTGCCAGGTTTAAAGTTCTGAGCTGGCTGTGCAGGATCCGATTGTTTTGCTGGGATAGTAGATGCAGTACTTGAGGTAAGGTCCAAGCTGGGCATTGAGACAAGCTCCTTAATATTGGGTACCAGTACTGGCAGGGCCAGTCTGGTGCAATCAGAATCATATTTGACTTCTCCTGTCTGACCTTTAGGAGTACCTTGGGGAGGAGAGGCAGAGGGGGAAAGGCATATACTGATAGGTTTTTCCAGCTGAAGGACAGGGCGTCCACTTTCCATACTTGTCTGTGATAAATCCTTGTGCAGAATCTCTTTAGTTGGTAGTTGTGAGGGGAGGCAAATAGATCTATGTCCGGGCATCCCCATTTCCTTGTTATCATGTTGAAGACTTGTGGATCCAGCTGCCACTCGTGGGGATCCATGAGGTTTCGGCTTAGTTCGTCTGCCAGAGTATTTTTCCTTCCTGGCAGGAATTGTGCCTGCAGATGTACTTAATAAGTCAATGCTGTGTCCCACAAAGTCATAGCTAGTCTGCAAAGGGGGTAAGAATGTGTGCCCCCCCTGCTTGTTTATATACCACATGACCATGGTGTTGTCTGTCTTTATCAGTAGTTGTCCTGGATGAAGTAGGTCCTTGAAGGCTGTCAGGGCATTTTGAACAGCTAACATCTCTTTTTGATTGATATGTAGAAGCATTTGGTTTGAGGACCATGTGCCCTGAATGCATCTTCCTGCCATGTGGGCTCCCCAGGCATAATCTAATGCATCCGTTGTTAGTGTCTGCCTGGTTGGGGGTAATGTGAATGGCTGTCCCTTGTTTTGGTGACAAACCTTTGCCCACCATCGAAACTCCTGTTGCAGGCAGGGAATGAGAGTAATTATGGTTTCCAGGCTGTGGCAATGTTGAGTCCAAACACCTTTTAGGTACCATTGAAGTTTCCTCATATGCAGTCTTGCATATGGAATTAATAGGATGCAGGATGCCATGAAGCCCAAAGCCTGCAGAATTTTTCTTGCAGATAACTGGACCTTTGTTGCTAACATGTTGAAATAGGTAGTCATTTGCCTTTGTTTGTCTGGCGTGAGATAAGCCATCTGGGCAGTTGTATTTAAGCTTGCACCCAGGAATATTATCTCTTGAGAGGGTACTAGTTTTGATTTCTTTTCGTTGACTGTGTACCCTAGGCATGTTAGATGTTTTTTCACAAATGCCAGATGCTGTAAAAGGATGTCCTTGTTCTCTGCTTGAATTAGACAGTCATCCAAGTAAGGGTATATTTGTATTCCTCTTTGTCTGCAGAATGCAATTACTGGTGCTAGGCACTTTGTAAAGACCCTGGGTGCAGTAGATAAGCCAAAGGGCAGTGCAAAAAATTGGTAATGCATTGAGCCAGCCTTGAATCGGAGGTATCTTCTGCATATTTGTCTGATTGGGACATGCAGGTATGCCTCTTTTAGGTTTAAAGTTACAAGCCAAGCGTTCTTGCCCAGCATGGGCAGAAGCTGCTGCAAAGTCAACATTTTGAATTTTGGTATATCCAGGTATGTGTTCAAAATCGATAGGTCCAGTATTGGCCTCCAGGCCTTGTCCTTTCTGGGCACTAAGAAGAGTCTTGAGTAAAATCCTTGCCCCCCGCTCTTGCTCTGGCACTTGTTGAATGGCCCTCATGTCCATGAGGGATGAGACTTGTTTTTGTGCCTCTGCCCATTGATTTTTTTATGGCAGATCTGGCCAGCCGTTTGCCTTTGGCAGGGTATGGAAATGGAACTTGTAGCCTTGTGACATGATATTTAGAACCCACGTGTCCTGGGTTATAATGTGCCAAAAAAAGTGCTAATTTTCCCCCTAAGGGTGCTGTCAGGTAATAAGTGCTTGGTGCAGGCAGGGGGAAGTCATTGGGGCTGTTTCCTGTAGGGTTGTGATTTGTCTTCTCCACTTTTGGAGGTAGAAGCATCCCATTGCTTTGACCTGTATGAACCTTGCGCCTGGGATCTGCCTCTAAGGCGTCTAGGTCTGCCCCTTTTGAGGTCTGTCTGACACAGGAAAGGACCAATTCTTTGTTGGCCAGTGTCTAATAAACCTAGGTGGCTGTACTTGTAAGAAATCTTTGACCGTTTGCATAGATTTAGCCTTGTCCTCCATTTTCTTTAACACCTCTTCTGCCTTAACACCAAACAAAGTATCATGCTGTAAAGGTGCATCTAATAATTTTACTTTAACATGATTAACATGATCAAGCAGATTTTGTTCCTTTAACCAAGCATGCCTTCTAATTACAGAATCTGTAACTGCGGCCCTGCAGGAGGCCTCTAAAGAATCAAAACCACATTGCAAAGTATGCTTTCCAACTTGTTCAGCTGCATGCAATATATCCTGCATTTCCTTGTTTTCTGCATATTCAGAGTTTAACAACATTTTCTGTTTAAGCAATGACATGACATGTTTCTGATATTTGAGCATATGAAACTGACAGTTTAAGGCCCTTGTAGCCAAGGTAGCAGATGTGTAAACCTTTTTTCCCCAACTGTCCAGTGCCCTAGAATCCCTGTCAGAAGGGGTGGGGATTTTTGCAGTGGAAGTCTTAACTCCCTTGGGACCCTGAGAAATAGTTTCTGGGTCAGCAGCAGGGTTTTTAAAAAGGAATTTATGTGAGTCAGGAACCCCGTAATATCTGTCAGGCTTAACAGGAGCTGGAGGTAAGGAGTCAGGGGTAAGGCTAGACTCCGAAAACACATCATCTACAATGTCTAACACAGGGGAGATAGCAAGTGGCTTGTGCTGAGGTAGTAACAGGAAATCCCTGAGCCTCTTTTTAGATTCTAAAAAATCTTGGCTCTCCCAGTGGAAATGCTCCCTCATGGTATATAAGGTTTCCCCAAAGGAATAGTCCTCAGGAGGAGAAGCTGAAGGTATGGATTCTTCAGCATCAGAATCCTCATAGGGGGGGAAAAGAATATTCCTGATCAGAAGAGGAATCAGAAGAAATGGAAACCTGATCTGAAGATTCATAGTCAGTCTCTTGCCAAGGCCTCTTATCAGGAGGGGGATGGGAATCCCTGATCAAGGTAATCAAGTCTTAGGCCATTTTGAGCATTTGTTTTTTGGGCATGGAGGCCTGTCCACGTGGCTCTTGAGTTTGCTTCTTTGCCTTTGAAGGAGTTATAGTCTTTGAAGTCGGTTTAATGTATAGATGTTTGGGTCTGAATACACCCTCAGAAGCCGGTGCCTGCTCAGTGGCTCCGGACCGATCTGAAGGATTAGTGTCCAAGGCTTCAATACCTTGAGTTTCCAGCAGCATGGCCGATTCCACGTGGGAGTCGGTAGCGGCCTGCGACTCTAAAGTAGCGGTTGTCAGGGGCTGCGAAAGTGCCTCACTGAGAACTGGCGAACCGGCGACTGGCTTAGGAGAAGCTTCGTCGGTTTTGGGCCTCGGGTGTCTTTCTTTTTCTTTGCGTTTTTTGTGAACTCCGGTAGTCGGATGGCTTTCAGATGACATTTCTGGATAATTAAACCTGCGTCCAAAGTAGTTCAAAGCAAAATCATACCGACACTTAATAGTGCGTTGGTTAAATCTAGCACAAAACTGACAACCCAGAAAGTTATGATCGGGGCCTAGGCAAGGAATACAGTAAGAATAAAAATCCTTATGAGGTATTTGCTTCCCACAGGAAATAAAATTATTAACTTTTTCTGACATCGGTTCTGGAGCAAGAAAAAGTTTCCCCAACGGGGTACTTAGCTTTATAGAAGACTTCGGATCTGAAATTCGAACTCAAAAATCTCAGGAGTCGGCCGACTGGCACTTGCGAACTGCTTCTGCTTCGGGCACCATGCAGTAAGGAAGACTAAAGAAAATGGCGTTGGCTGCTTCTTTTCTACCCCTGATGACCTGACGTTAGGGAAGGGGCGACGACAGCTGATGCAGGACCCAGGACTTTGGAATTCAGGCTGACTGAGGGCAACCTGCCAGCAGGATTACCCAAATGTAATGACTGCAACAGTGAAATACGAAGAACATCTACTTGCTCCAGTTGTGCACCCAACTAGGTACCATTGTCAACTGCAACAAATCACAACTCACGCCTACCCAGAGTCTAGAGTTTGTAGATAGTCATCTAGACACAGCCAGCCTCTCTTCTCTATATTCTAATTCAGGCACTGAGACACCAGGTCAGGAAAGTAAACAAAATTCTTCTCTTCCAGCACAATTAATTTTACAAGCCTTGGGATCCATGGCAGCAGCTATCACCTCCGTTTCTCTGTCCAGATTTCACATGCGAATACTTCAACAGATGCTGTCGGTGCACTGGTCAATTCATCAACATCCCTTAACTGCGCCAGTCAGCATCACATAGGCATGCAAAAGGTACCTTCTTATTCTTGGAAGGTCATCCATTTGTTTTCCCCTGACCATGGCCACAGTGAGCACGGATGTCTCCTCTCCCAAGTGGGGTGTGGGGACACTAAGTGGGAAGGACAGTTCACTCTATGTGGTACCCCAAAGAGGCCAAGATGCATATAAATGTTCTGGAAATTACAGCAGTTCTCCTAGCATTGCAGGCCTTTCAAGATGCTCTTGACTGGATGGAAAACAGAAAATACACCCCTGGGATTCCACCTATGTCCCTGCTGGACATGAGCTAATTTATTGGCTAGGCTTATAAGGTCCTCTGGGCCAGTAGGCTACTAACTTGTTATAATCCTATGAGCCCAGCCAGGACAACTGCCATTCAGATGGACAATATGCCAGTTGCCTGGTACATCAGCAAACAGGGAGGAACCACATCGTATTCACTTTGTCAAGAAGCACTGAGGATGTGGCAATGCATGATCTCTTCTGGTCACTTTCTGACAGCAATGCACATTCTGGGAAAGCCAGTGTGATTGCAGACCAACTAAACAAGTCCATTGTGATACCTCTCTAGTGGTGTCTCAATGTCAAAGTGATGGAGAGGATTTTCTGTTGAAAAGGCCAGCTATGCTGCAAAATCTTTGCTTCTCCCTCAACATCAACTGCAGCAGGTTTTTTTGCCCCAATCCCTCCAATGGGCGAGTCACAGAGAGATGCTCTAGTCCACGACTGGTTGTAGAACACAGTTATCCGCACTGCAGTCTTCTGCCATCATCAGATTTGGTTACCCTTTCTCTGGCCTCAGCTTCTGCATCTGCCCTAGATACTGGATCACACTTCAGACATCCTGTCTCACCAAACACGTGTGACTCATCCAGATATAGGCCTCAAACTGATCACATGGTTTCTCCAAATTCCACTGATTGCTAGACAGCTCAGGCTCTCCTCCCTGGTCCATCATATCTTATCTCAAAAAATTTCTACTAGAATGATTTACAAAAGTAAATGGAAGTGATTTGTGTTTCAGGCCATCAGCAAGGACCTAGATCCTTTTTCAGCACCTGTTCCATCTATCCTTGAAATTTTAGCTTCAATTTTCAATGAAGGGGCTAACTACTAAAGTTCAACTGGCTGCAATTTCTAATTCTCACTTGGGCAAAAATAGCTATCTTAGCTTCTTCTAAACTATGTAAAGCCTTTCTCAAAGGAGCCTTTTTATTTAGACCTCTGTTAAAGGATCCTACTCTTCCTTGGGATTTAGCCATTATACTTCAGGCCTTAACCCAGACTCCCTTTGAACCTTCAGCCAAGGCATATCTTAAATATTTGTCTTGGAAAACCATTTTTATGGTTGCCATCACATCAGCTAGACAAGTATCTGAAATCCAGACCCTGTCTTCTAAACCTCCTTACCTGTTTTTTCACAAAGACAGGGTGTCTTTATGAACTAACCTATCTATTTTGCCTAAGGTAGCTTCAGCGTTCAACACAAACCAGGTTATTAATCTACCAGTTTTCCTTCCAAACTTTTCAAAGTGAGAGTATATGCCCCACCTTTTGGATGTGCACAGAAAACTTTGCTTTTATCTTTATAGAACCAAAGACTTCAGGAAAACAGACCAGTTGTTTGTTTCCTTCTCTCCTAACAAACTGGGCAACCAGTTTCCAAAGTTACATTGACCAAATGGTTAACTGAATGTATCTCATTTTATGGTAAAAAAAAATTTATTCTTACCCAAGCCTCATAGAGTTCATTCCTAGAGGTCTATGCCGGTCTCTTCAGCTATAGGTCAAGGGCTTACTTAAATGACATTTGTGCAGCTGCAACTTGGACTAATTCTTACATTTTTATTGCTCATTACACATTAGATTTAATTTCCAGGAAAACAGTGGCCTTTGGCTCTGCAGTACTCCAGAATCTCCCTCCATGAGGTTCCACCCAAGGTTACAGTAGCTGGGGAATCTATCCCATCGGTTGAGGAATGAATGAAAAGGACATCTGACAAAAAGTTATGTACTCACCATAGCGTTCCATCTATGTTGTCCATTTTCATTCTTCTTCAGCTTCCCGCCCACCTTCCCCATCCCCTGCTTTTGGAAAGATCTAAGAGTTGAATGGGAACCTCTGTTCTTTGAGCTCCACCTTCCTCCATCCTTTCTGCCTTTGTTAATTTATATAAAAGGTTGTCCCTTTATATCTAGGGGCAGCAAACTCTATCTGAGGTATGTTAGGTCGGGGGACATTACGGGTAAAGGTAGGAGCTCCAGAGTTTTGGATCTGATTTGCTAACAGCGGTTGAGTCAGATACAAACTAAGTTGATAAATCCACCACTGGAGCTCTAACTTGAAATAAGACAGAAAATGAATTGTAAAGTCTAAAGGATGAGAATGTTGAAGTCAAACTGACTTTAGGAAGCACTGAAGCTTTCTCATATGAAGTCTGGCCAGAAGAAGCAAAGGAATGTTGGAAGCCATGTATCCCAGAGCCCTTAGAAACTTCCTGGCTGTAATGGAGGCCAGAGGAAAAGGGACTGAATGAAAGCAATTAGAGTAAAAGCTTTGGGAGGAAGCAGGAATGTCAGCATTGGAATAGTTTGAAGCCTGCATCCAAGAAAGACATCATCCTGAGAAGAAGTCAGGAAGAATTTTTGGAAGTTCACTGTAAACCCTAGGGTTTTTAGAAGACAAATACATCTCAACCTCTTAGAGCAAAAAATTTGGACAAACCCTAAAGTGATGGGGGACAAATAGGGACAGATTTTAGATATTGCTCTTACAAACTTAGAAAGTTGATAAAATAATAGATTTTGCATTAACATGAATTTTCTGGAGGATGTGGAGTCTTAAACTCAAATGTTTGTCATTATTTAATGACTTCAATCCTCAACTATTTGCCAGGACAGTACAGATTTTAGGAGGAACACACCAAAAATATGAGGCATAAATCTGGACATTCTGCAAAAATCTGTACAGTTGAGAGGTATAGTCAGATGCTAAAGCAAAATCTATGGAGAGAAAGCCTGAATGAGCAGTTTGTCCAGATAAGGAAAGATCTGAATTCCCCTCATCCTGCAGAAAGTAATCACAGGAGCAAGGTCTATGATGAAGACCCTTGGGGCAGTAGAGAGGCCAAAGCAGAGAACTGAAAATGCAAGGAGGCAACAGAGAAACATAAACATTTCCTGAAACTGGTAGACATCCTTGAGATCCAAAGCCTGAGGTAGAAGAGGAAACAAAGTTTGAAGGGATAACATTCGAAAGGAAGGAACCTTCAGAAAGGTGTTGAACTGGGGCAGATCCATAATGGGTCTACAGGTACCGTCTTTCCTGGGAACCAAAAACATTCTGGAATAAAATTCCTTTCCCTTTTGAGAAGGTGAAACTGCTTGGATGGTTCCTTGAAACAAAAGGCCCTGAAGAACATCCAGAAAAAAGGGAAGCTGTTCCTGAGGAGACTGGGGAATGCCCTGACAAATGATGGAAAGAACCCAAGAATCCTGAATGATTTGTAACCAATTTGGAAGGGACATAGAAAGACGAAGAGATAGAGAAACTTGGTGTGATGCCCGTGCCCTGGCCGAGCAATCAAGGAGCCTCAATCCTCACCACTAACACAAGAGAGGGGCATCTCGTATAGGAAGAAAGGATAAATACACACAGTAAAGTGCAATTTCCCTTAAGAGCACACAGAGATCACAGTCAATTTGGGGCTGGTCGCTCCCTTGTTATCCACTATAGGGTCTAGATCTCAGCTTATTGGGCAAGCTAAAACCTCTAGCACCGTCTTTGTCCAACCAGTGCTTCGTGTCCCTGCCCAAGTAGCTCTCACACACACACACACACACACACACACACACACACACACACACACACTGAGAAGAGTTTATACAACCACACAGACACTCCTGGGGAAGGCTGGCACACGTTCTTCAGCTGTGCCCCTTTCTCCCAGACTATATGATAGTACCAGCTGCCACCACCCACTAATACTTATCAGCTACTCAAAGGCCCTTAAAAGGGTGTCCAATTATTACTGTGTAATATTATTATCCAATTGGTAGTATAGCACAGGGCTACAGCTATTAGAGTGGCTTTGTACAATTTTACCAAAGGCATGCAGGTACTCTAAAGAACTTAAATTATCTCTACAAAAACAGACACAGTTGAAAGGGTTTAAAAATATTTAATAACAAATAGTCAATACACAAGACAATACTTTTTACTACACAGTGCTAGTCAAGAGTTCAGAGATCACAGAGAAATACTTAAAATAATTCAGTAGTACAGTTCTGACATCACAGAAAAACACGGTCTAATCTTTCTAGTTTCTAGCAATTTCTAAGAGAAAACACAAATCTAAGATAAACTTACATAATCTAAGATAAACTTACATATAGAGCAAGACAGTGCTATGAGTTGGATGGTCAAAACAAAAATGCTAAATGCTCTCTGATTCTCTCTGTTTTTATAATCGCATTCCTGGTTCACATTACATCATTCTTCACACTTCCCTGGGTTCCCAGGCTAACAGAAACTACATTTACATGCTTCCCCTCTGGGTAGAAACCAGAGCAATACAGGACATTTATGCATGCAAATTCTGGCCATAAAACAAGAGGCAGGATGCCTCACTCTAGACTTACTGGCTCAGAGTTTTAACATCAAAGGGTCACAACATTCTTTACTTGGTCAGTAGAGTGCACTGTTGTTCCATTTTATTTCAGTTCCACATGTAACAATTTTTACCATTTAAAACAACAAGCCTGTGGTTTACACTAATTTTTACAGATGACAGAATTATCTCCAAAATTCTATCTGGCTATGCTGGCAGCCTTCATCTATCTTCACCCAATCTTCACACTTGACTGAGGAGTGATGAAAGAATATAGTCAAACAGAACCAGGATTATCTGGAAAAAGAGGCTCCTGAGCTGCAGGAGTCCAAGTGGACTTAGCGGGAGGGAACCTTCTAGCACAATTTTTATCCTTGGGAGGAGAGCAAGAATGTCTATAGAAAACAAAGGCAGACTTGGTAGGGTAATTCCTCTGAAATTTAGGAACAGGGGAAAAATATGTTTCAGTTCTTCCGCAGCTTCAACCTTTTCTTGAACAGATTTGAAAAGCTCGGCAGCTGCAGAACAAAGATTTTTATTGTCAAAAGGAATATCCATCAGCTTGACCTTGATATCATTAGACAGAGGCCAAAGGTGAAGCCAGGAGTACCATTTGATGGAATGGTGAGCCACTTCACAAAGAGAGGGCTGAAGTCTTCCCCTCAGAATCAGGAAGATTTGAAATAACCTGAAAAGCCTGAGTGAGAAGAGGCAAAATATACCTTGTCATATGGGTCTGATCATTGACAGCCCTGAAGGCCAAAGTAGCAGCAGTATATACTACCTTACTTAACATCTCCACAGTTCTACTTCCTTGTCAGAGGGGAGCAGTTTAGTAGAAAACAAATGCTTAGAGGGTTTATCAGAAGAGACAGAAATAACAGAAGGGTCAGCTGAGGGACATTTTTAAAGAAATTTACATTCATCAGCCACCTTATAAAGCCTATCAGGTTATTTAGGAGCAGGGGGCTGGGACTCAAGAGCCTGAGAAGCTGTAGAAAAGTATTCAACAAGGCAGCAAGAACAGGAGGAAGGAGCAGAAGGCTTGGAAGACTCCATTTGAAAGAGGTCATAATACCTCCTTTTAACATCAGAAACCTGGGCACAATCCCATTAAAACTCCATCATATGGGAAACTGTATCCCCAAAGGAAATTTCCTCAAAAGGAGAATCAGGGCTAATAGAAATCTCTTCCTCCAAACCATAATCCAAAGGAGAGGGGAAACTGGGAGGAAAAGGCCAAAGATCGCTCATCAAAATCTGCTTCCTCATCAGATGAAACCTGCCCTCTAAGCCTTTTAAGAGGAGTAGAAGACCAAGGGGAGGAGGAGCAGAGACTCCCTGAGGATGCTTCAAAGCCACAAGAGCACTGAACGAACCTTGTGCAAAATTCTGCCATTCACTCTGATGGCCCTTAGTAGCAGGAGAAATATGCCTAAGTCTTTTGCTTCTTTTATAAAGGGACATCAGCCCTAAATATTTTACATGGCTCAGACCCCTGTCTACACTCAATAAGCATAGGGGGAATCTCCTCCCTAACAAGGATTTGCAGAACACCCCTAGGCTCTTCAGAAATAATCAGCCGTAGTTCCCCCTGAACATCCGAAATGGACATCTGTGGAGCCTCCAGTGACTTACAAGAACCCAGGTCCATGCTGGCCTCCAGAATGGTCATAGTAGAGGAATCCAAATGAAAAAACAGGTGGTCCTCATGGCTTTCACTAGCCTCAGGAGGGACGTCCAGTGGAGGCAATACAGCAGAAGAATCTGACCAAACCTTCTTGGTCTTCTTCGCAGACAGCTGACTCTCGGTTCAGAATGATTCCACTATAGTACCCTGAGCCAAAAAAAAAAAACAATTTAAGACATTGGTTCTCTAGGTAAATAGCCAAAGAGGACAGCCGGCTACATAAAGTGGTTTTTGGGACCAAGGCCTGGCAAACAGAACAAGACATATGATCTTGAGAAGCACCTAAGCAAAACGAACACTGCTAATGATAGTCATTATGGGGACTCTGTTTCTCACATTGGCATTTCCCCTTCCTCTGACATGGAAACTAACAACCAGCTAAAAGTAAAATAAGAAAAACTCCAAAGAGGCATGTGATGCCCATGCACTGACCCAATAATCAAAGAGTCTCAATCCTCACCACTAACACCGGTGAGGGGCGTCCACATTGGGTAGGATAACAAGTACACACACAGTAAAATACAATTTCCCTTAAGAGCACACAGAGATCACAGTCAGTCTGGGGCTGGTTTCTCTCTTTCTCTCCAGATCCCCAATAAGACTCCCCACTGACACAGCTATAGGGTCAAGATCTTAGCCTAGTGGTCAAGCTAAAACCTCCAGCACCCACTCTGTCCAACCAGTGCTTTGTGTCTCTGCCCAAGTAGCTGACACACACACACACACACACACACACACACACACACACACACACACACACACACACACACACACACACTTTAAGATAGGAGTTATATACAAACGCACAGACACTCCTGGGGAAGGATGGCACATGTTCTCCAGCTATGCTCCTTCCTGCCAGTCTATAAGGTAGCACTAGGTGCCACCAACTACTAATATCAGCTACTAATAAGGCCCTTACCAAAGGGTATCCAATTATTACTGTGCACTACTATTATCCAAATAGTGTGACTGAGCAGCAAGACTACTGGAGTGGCTTTGTACAGAATTAGTATATACATGCAATGTACTCTACAGCTTAAATTATCTCTACACAAAACAGCCACAGTTGAAAGGTTTAAAAATATTTAATAATAAAAACACAAGATGTTACTTCTTACTACACAGTGCTAGTCAAGTGTTCAGACATCACAGGAAATGCTTAAAATAATACTGTAGAATAGTTCTGACATAAATATAGAAAACTGCTAGACTAAACTTACTATTTTCTATCTTTTCCTAAAAGCAATCACAGTTCTAAATAAACTTACATATAAAGGAAAAGCAGAGTACTGGTGAGTTGTTGTCAGCTTTAGACAAAATCCAAAATGCTCTCTCTGACAGTCTTTTAAATTGATATACATCACTACTGACTCATTTTAGATTACATAATATTTCCCTGGTTCCCAAGCTAACAGAAACCCAGAGTTTAACATATCTTTGATTTTGCACCTGGTCAGGAAACCATAGCAATTAAAAACATTACATAAGTAAAATCAGGAAATTAACTCTGTTCTCAAAACAACAGAAAGAATCTGCTGGTCCAGACATCACGGCTCTGAGTTTGAGATCAAACAGTCATACAAGGCTTGACTTATCTTTTTCCCAGCAGAATGCACTGTTGTTACATTTCTGACATTCAACATTTAACACATTTTTTTCCATTTAAGAGAACAAGCCTGTGGCTTATATTAATATTTACAAATGACAGAATTATCTACAAAATTCTATCTACCTAGGCTGGCAGCCTTCACAGGGCACTTATCTGAAAGTAGCTTGGCAACCAGCAGATGAAAAAGTGTTCAGATTGACAATTGGGGATGGCATATGGACTGACGGCAAAGACGTTCTGAGGATGGTACATCACCTTTATGTCCTACACCATGCACGGGGAGCATACATGTGATGTACAATGTCCCTATTGCAACCTAAGGCTTTTGTATACTGTCCGGATGCCAGGCTGCCCTAGGCAAGGGATCCTTACTGTAAGGAATACTGCAACAGTGACACAGAAGGACATCTAATAATGCCAGATGTGTCACATCCATTTTAACAGGCAGCAACCAGCAAAGACAGTATTTCTGTAATGTTACTGCAACAATGGCCACATGGCAAAGTCAAGCATATACAAAGCAAACTAAGGCCAGTGTATTCTTATACCACTTGAAAAAGGTTTCCATCCCTGCATATAGGCATTATTAGCACTCCAGTGGGGTCTCAATCAATCAATCAGGTATAAATAAATGACAAAAGGGGTTTAACAGCCACCAAACACACTACAAATAAACTGAAGTGGTGACTAGTATAGTGTGCAGTGCAAGTCTCCAAATCCAAGTAGGAATCCAAACAGGGATAAAACAAAAGTTTTTAATTTACAAAATAAGATTAAGTGCTTTTGTCCTTATATATCAAGGACTTCATCAAAATACACTAAAACAAGCCTAAAAGAGAGTTAAATACTATTTTCAAACCAAACATCACTTGCTTACTGGCTAATTCCAAATAGTTTAATTAGTTGCGAGTTGAACCTCACTTACTAACTCCTCTTCTTAAAGAACTACTACTATTAGACTGTTTGCTAACATGACTGTGGTTTAAACTGTTCAAGGTCTTAAACTTTTTGTGGACATCCCACTTAGTTAAATATTCAGAAGAAAAATAATATGTAAAGACAAAAACACAGCAAGTCAAAAGAAACCAAAAGGTGTTAAGCATTCTGTTGTTAAAGAAAAAAACATTTTGCACCCATTTTATTACCTAGCTGTAAGTAATTTCAATACAGGCTTAATACTAATATGGTCATTCAAACCGGTGTGGGTGGGGTTTAAGGCATTGACTCAAAATTGCCATAAGTGTTGTTTATATTCCAACCAGATTTCTCAGTCCCCTCCCCTAGGATTAATGTCAATTAGTTCTAAAATTCCAAATTTAAATTCAGTGCGTGTCATATCCAGTAAGGTATGATTAAAAAGGGCATTTACTCTTGATGCTGTAACAAAGATCGTAAATTCATTTTCGTAACAGTCTCTCAGTTTTTCCTACATAGAATTTATTACATTTTGCATACAACTAAGAAAACTAGTCTCTTACTCTCTCAACTTCCTCTTTTGAAGTGCACCTTAGTTTGTAAGGTGCTCTCAAGGGTTAGGTACTCAGCCTCTAAGATATACTTACACTGATCACATGTCCCACATTTTTTGGTTCCATATCTAATCAACCCCTCTCATACAGGCTTTTTAAGTTCTGACCCATTTTAAAAATAATCACTACTTGATGACCGAGAATTGGGGGTTTGTATCTTTAAATGGAAACTTGGTTTTTGGCGCCAAAAAAGGTTTTTAAATGGTTTTGTTATAACTGTTCGGGGTTCTGAGGAAGTCTGGATTATCAGATGAAAGCGCTTAACCCCTTGTTTTGGATCTATGTCTGTTGAATTTCAATAAATTGTTTTTTACCCCTGGACAAGCTGTGGATTTCTTGGGCTGACTGTGTGCTGGTTGAATTTTGTGTTCTACGTTTTCGTTACACTGTTTCTGGATATTCCAATTTTTGCTACTAATCTCCTTAACTCTATCAGATGCATAATTAAATTCAACCACCATGGCTCTTTCAAAGTCCTTGTTACTGCTTTTTTCTTTGTTGAACAGACTCTCACCTTCAATCCCCTAAAGTAGCAAGGGCAGGTTCTTCCTACCCCATTCGCTGAGTATATTCCCTGAGGTGTACTGTAATAACCATCATGGATATCCTCTATCAAAGAACATGTGTGCAACCTTTTCTACCTTGGGTGCGAGATCATCTTTATTAGAAGTCATCCTGGCAATCCTTATACACTGGTCCTTTACTAAACTCCTTTTTGTGAGAAAGAGTGGGCACTACCAAATGGAAGGTATGAGTTGCTAAAGGTGGGTTTACAATATATTTTTAATTTAAAACCTTTCTCTGTCAACTCAGTGGTAGTATCTAAGTAGCGGATAGCTTTTCTATCAAAATCGTAAGTGAATTTCAGAAAAGAAGTGCTCTTGTTTAAATGTTCTATAAATATTGGGATGTTGTCTTCTGGACCATCCCAAAGGATGAAGATATCATCCAAAAATCTTAAGTAAAGGTTAAGATGATTGTGCAGTTCCCTCGTATGAAGGGAGATCCATATCAATTAACAAAGGAGTTGGTAGTACTGCATATTGTTTTTTTATGCCCCCCCCATACTCCTTAACAGATGAGCAAGACTGATGGAGAAGAACCAATGAGAATTTCCAGTTACATTACCCCAGAAGAGCAATCTAGTGGGACAGACAAATGGACAACAGACTAGAAAAGCCAGCAAGGGAGGAGGAAGAGGTGCTACCTAGTGAGATACACAAGATAAATTGATAACCTTTTGCGATTTAAAGTCTCAATGGTGTTATGCTCTATGAGTTGAAGGACTGCGTTCTCAACAATGGCTTTTTTCATTGTAGCTCACTGAGTAACTATTACAACATTGACTGAACTAAAGTTATTCCCACATAAGCCAAACTTTAAGTATTTAATGCCAAATTTATTTTGCAGTATCTGTACTAAATCCATCTTAAACAAAAATTTCATTTTAATCCCTCCCCTCAACAAACAGTATTTATTTTTGGGAAGCATGTGAGAATGACACCCAAAAACTACAGTATAAATCTCCACAAAAGTGGTATTTTAACTCAGCACACTATAAAAAATGCACTTAGTGAGCTGAGAACAAAGAAAAGTCTGTGAATAATGAACCTGGATAAAGAGGAAGTAGTAGTTTTAATGGGCACTTTGCAATACACAGCAAAATTTTGCAACTGCAGAGTAGCAAATAATAAAAGTGCCACCTGAATTTTATAAATTTTTGTTAATCATCCAAGCATTCAAGGTTTGCACAGCATAACCAAAAATTAACCAAAATATTGAACAAAACACCAATAAGACTTATTACTGTGACCAGGGGTTCTACAAAATATTTCTTGGCATGTTTTATAAAAGTAAAAAAAGATGTCTTTTCAAGATGATTTAATTAGTAGTGTTTAAAAAATCTGTACACGATGATTTCTCACATAGCATGTCTAAACATGGTTAGAGAATATTTATTACTAAACAAGGCTTTAAGTGCGGACGCTACTCACAATTTATGGTGTGTGTTAAAGTGAATCTTGTTGAATAATGGCATTGTTACGAGTGCTGCAAAAGGATTAGTTTATGCAAATACAGGAATCGTCAAGTGGGAAAGGAAGTGTGTGTTTATCTTCTTAGATCTGAATTTACATAAAAACTAATCAGATGTATTGATCATTTGTACAGCATCACTGCCTTTCTTAAAATTTAGAGCCAATTGGTTGCTCACTGTTACTGAGTTAAATAATGTACTTTTTAAAGATACCGTGAATCCAATCTTATCTAGTTTTTGCTTTAGACCCACAAATGTGCACTCAAGTTATTAAAACTAATATCAAAAATCAGGAAGCTAAAGTGACAAAAAGTATATTCATGTCATTACCACTGTTCTTTAACAAAGTGAGGAATCACAGGCATAAAATGTGTTGCAGTTCTGAAGAAAAAGATGTTAGCAACTGTCTATAGTCCTGACAGATATATAAGGATGGAAGACGAGAAGTAAATCTTAAAAGTATCTTGTAACTCCAACATCCTAAGCATCATGTGGCAGTTTGTAAATAGTGAGTGTTACCAACCAATTCATACAAAAAGGCTAATATAAAATTGTAAACAGAGAATAATAATTCTGGTTTGTGACATCACTTCAAATAAGGTGAAGGGCACATACCCATGTGGGTTTTGCAAGCAATGCCCATATACCAATGTAGGTGTCAATGTTATGTTGACCTGTGCAAGTTCAAATAAGAACTACAATCCCAGCTTCAGTGGTGCAGTTTAACTCTGTAGGAAAACCTGTGATGTTTTTATGTGGGGAAAATGGCCCATAGGCTAGCCCTGAGAATTTAACAACATAATTATAACATTAAAGAAAAGATGACCACAAAGGTCTTATATCAATTTTCTAACAACTGCAATTTTAGAAATTACAAGTTATTTACAATATTTGTCAGGACATGAGAAATAGAGGTTATGAGTCCTCACTGGAAATAAAAGAATTAAGAGTTTCAGTGCCACTACCTTCACAGGTATCTATTTTATTATGAATACATCCTACACTGCAATGCCAAGAGGGAGAGAGAGAGCTCTGACAACATCCCAGCTGATTGGAGTTTGATGAGAGACCGCAGCACTGGAGGATGGGGGGGGGTGCAGCCAGCTATGTCTCTCTTTGGGGCGGGGTGCTAGGGGCATGGCTGACTTGTCAGCCACTGTGATGATACTGGGACCAGAGTGATGAGACAGTAAGTGGCTGGGCATCAGATGTGGTATCACCAAGAAGTCTGGAGGGTATCCCTCAAATGCACTGGCTACAGTTTTATCACATACTTAGTACTCTGCTCTTCACTGTTACATAATATAGGACTTTTTAAATGATGTCCATACCTGAATTATTTTTCATCAATTTGAGTGTGTCTCAGTTACATACAGAATAAGTTTACTTTCTACAGCTGCATTGTCTTTGCTCTTAAACTTGCTTAAAATATTTATAGTTTTCAGTACATAACTTCAACATTCATTTTTATCTTGGTGTTTTACAATAGCTCATTTTAACACATTTCAACATATAATTTTGAGAAGTTTTAAAATACCACATCCTCCTGAAGATGCTTGAGTGTGGCAACAGTATAACTATGTTACTGTACAATGATTAGTGCTTCAGTCACAAGATACAATGAAGCTTTTATTTAAATACTCATTTTAAATGCTCACTGCATAGCTCTGTTTTGTTATGAAGAAGTCTTGTACTGTTAAAGAACAAAGATACTAAAATCAGTGAAACTGTAGTTGTGTTTGCTGGGGGTGGTGGTGTTGGTCTTGTTTAGCACATTAAGGATAAAGAAAGGGAAGGGTGCAGCTGGTGTGTTGTAAATACAGTGCTGGGGGGGGGGGGTCAGAGGAGGGTTCGGTACAGGAATGAAGTAGGTCAGACCCACAAGCAGTGCAGAACAGTCAATTCTCATGCATGCAGGATTTCAGAAAGAAACTGAAAGTAACTTGCATTAGCTGTAGGAACAAAAAAGCTACCATCTTTAAATCTGCAAAATAAAGTAGGGGACAAGGATTGTAAGCTATATGGAGCTATCCCAATGGAAGATTTGTACCAGCAAGACAGGTACAGTTTATCAGGGAGCTTGTGACAACTCCAAGTACAATTACGATGCAAACATACCTTCTACTAACACAGTTGGACTATAACTAAAAGGATTGTATGTTTTAAACACAAAAAAGACAGCTAAGATTATTACGAGAGAAAGAATACATGATCAGTAACTTACGAGGCAAACTACCTACAGCAGAGTATTATCTGACCACAGAGCAGATTTACTTTCCACAACCTTGTAAAATTCATGAAGACAGCAAGGAAGCAAGGACACACTCAAGCAGTGCTGTAATTCCTTTGTTTGAAGTTCTTTCAACATTTAGGTCAGTGGCATAGAGAGAAGAGATGGCAGATGTATCGTTAACAGTAAACTATGAATTAGCACAAACTGCCTGCAATAGCATCCATGAGGTGTACATCTTTTACTCAAGAGTATCCAAGAATATTCTTTAGCACATCTCATTTCATATGGAACTTCCTCAACACACACTTGTTCGACTGTGAAGATCAGAGGAGGAGACAAAGCCATCACAACACAGGTAAGGTCAACTTATACTGTAATAGCTGAAGACAGTACACCTTCAAATCTGGACCAGAATCCATGCTTACAAATACTATCTCACAAACCCACTTTTATAACAGCATCCAGTAAATATTGAAATTTTGGCACAAGTAAAGCACAGTGGTGATACTCAGAAGCAAAAACATAACACAAACGCATGAGAAGAGCGAAAATGGAACATCCTCTTTTTTAAACTTTTGTTTAAGGGGACTTGTCCCTACACCCTCCAAACTTACAAATTCCAACTACAAGACTGCCATAACTCCCAAAAAAAGGGAATATTCTGAGAAATGGCCATCTCTGACTTGACATATGGAAGTCCAGTTTTTCAGTCATTCAGTTCCTACACTTCAGAACACACTGGAACAGGTCCCAACATTTCAACCCAATGAACACATGGAAATGAAAACAAACGTCATTACGTGTGGTTATTTTATGCCATTCAGAATATGTGGGATAAGCTTAAAATGATGAAGCTAGATAATTAAACAGGCTGTTCGCAACTGCAATAGAGACACTAGCACTGCTGAAAGGCAGCACCAATATATAGCAAAAATGTATTGGGAATGGGTACAAAAAAATGACAACATGAAATCAGCTACATAGGCAAAATGACTGACAATCATTTAAACCCACATGGCCACTGCAGGAATTAAGCAGAACAGTACACTCACTGTGAAAAAAATCAGGTATACATGCTCTGGAAGAAAAGGATTAAAAAGAATTAAGTATGGAGGTACAGAGTGATGCATTCACCATTGTACTTGTGACTTTAATAATTTTGAATCCAAGAATAATGAGACCAGAAGATTGCAAGCTGAGGCTACAGAGGACCACAGGAGCAAATAATGTCAAACATCAAACCTCATGACCTGCATGGACACAGAAACAAGTGCTAACATGAGTCCAGAAGGGGGGCAAGTCTGGTGGATCACTCCTGCGGTCTTTGACATTCTTGATTTATGATCTTTCTGGTCTCTTTATTCCCAGAATCTAAATTGTTTCAATCACAAATGTGAAAGAAATCCACGACAAGCATCACAACAACACAAAGGGACAGTATAAAGCACAATGTCATTCAAACTAAAGATGGTGTGGGAGAGGAAACAGCTGGCAGGGACAGAGTTAAGATACTGGCACAGTGGGAGTCCAGATAGTCTACAAGTTTCTTTCCCACTATTGTCCTTTTCACATTTGGATTATATTTAACTTGTTTAGTAGCATTCAACTAGAGCAGCAGGTAGCATGAAACATTCAGTTCCTACATGTGTACAAACTTGGGAGCCCTAAAATAGTTAGTGATTTTACCTGGGAACAAATCGTTACTATCCCAATAGAAAACTATGTCCTTAAAGTAAAACAGAAACAAGTAGCTGGACTTGTAGCTAGCACAGGAGGACATGCAGACTCCACACAGAAGGTGCTCCAGCCGAGATTCGAACGGGAGAAACTCTTGCTGTGAGGCAACAATGCTACCGCTGCACCAGGTGGCCTAGTCCCAAGAAAATATCACAAGCAATCAAGTGTAATGTTATGCATTAATACTAATATTTTTTTCGGCTAAAAATATTAATTATAAAAAAGCTGCATTCTTAGGTCACAACAGTTTTATCTGCCATAATGTCAAAATGTTTCCTTTAGTAACTACTGTTTATTTCTTTTCCAGATACTCATTACTCCTTTAAAATGAACCAGGGGATGGATTCCTGATCCTGGCACAGACTTACCAGCACCACTGCTGCCAGGATAACCATACTTCAGTGGTATCTCTTCTGTGTTCACATCATCCGGTGGGGCTTCATCATCCCACAGAATAAATGAAATCACTTCTTCTTTTGGGACAAAATTGCCTGAATAATGAAACAAAAACATGAAGTTTATATTCATTTATAATCACAAGCAATTAAAAAGAATTGGTCACAGGTGATGGAGGTATACTGAACTTCAAACTCACTAAGATCTACTCGACTAACGTTATATAACAGAACATGTAAAGTGTTGCCTTCTGATTACTGGAGACAAGCTGGGCCTCTGCTTTAATCAGAGCAGACAAATGGTAATGCTGAACATCCTTGCTCAGCTCTCTCCCAACTACTTACTATCAGATAACCAAATGCCCATCTTACAGATTTTGTTAGTGGCTGCATTTCCAACGGACCAATTCAGTGATGTCTAGTACAGTAGAACTATAATGCCTCTAATCACAGAAGCAAATGGATTTCATTTCTTACTGAGGACTCTCCACATCACGTACTACAAAATTTTCAGCATGTACTGATTTATCAAAGAGGAGGCCCTCTGTAGAGGGTCAGTGTTACGACTCTCTCTGCTGCTATCTTAGCATGTGTAATACTACCACACACAGGGCTAGGAAAGTAAGCTCATCAACTACATCACTGAGTTTCACCACATTCACTGAGTAAATGCATTACTCATGAAAAGAAAGAAAAAAAATTATAATAACGCATAGATTTCCCTAAGTAGATGCAACCTCAGACATTGGCTGGACAGGGCATTCACACACCTCTGGACAGTGGCAGGGAAATATGTACCCATGTCAAAAGACATACGTCACTGCAGAGCTACTGAAGTGACTCATTCAAATAGATGACAAGTAAGCCTATCAATCAGAATATTTAAGCTTCAAGAAGAAGGGTTCTTTAAAGACAATACAACCTGTATAAATACCCTTGACTAAACCGCTTAATCATTTGTAATGACAACAGTGCTGCCTTACCTCAAAGTAACCTCAGAGAAACCTGAAACATGAAAACACTATGAAGTAACTGAGATTCAAATCAAACAACAGCCTAATGCAGGTCAGGACAACCTTCAAGCTAAGTGACTGCAGTAACACAGGACACCTACACACCAATATGAAGAAAGTCTGCAGCTCAGCAGGATACAGCTAACAAATGAAAGGCATTGTGGCAGATTTTATCACCTCTGAAATCCCCACTGGAACACATGGCTGGAACAAGGGAACAAAAAGAGAAGGCAGGTTCTGAGTGGGACTCTGCTCCTCATAAAAGGTGAACACCTTTAGCTTGAACTAGGATACTGCCCAGTACCGAGGAGTTCCTGAGATCAAACCCTTCTCAGCTACCACAGGGCAATAAGAACAAGTACTGGTCTTCTCTGAATTGATAAGGAATAGAATAAAAGGCATGAAGAAAGGAACAAAACTCTTCCATGCCACTGCAGAGATAATGTTTATGTCACGGAATGTCTTACAACTTACTGAGCAAGTACAACAGAGAAGAACCACATTCTACTCTGTGGGGAACAGGTTAATGAATGCCCCACTACTTTAAGATCCCGATCATATAGGACTACCAAATCCTTAACTCAAGTTGAGGACTAGTGCTGGAACTTAAGGAGTCTGCAATTTCATTTACTTCCCATGGAGTCTCAACAGCAGTTGAGATGATGCCTCAGTTTATGGCCCACTGCCACACGAGTAGTATTCTCTTAATAGGTACAGGAGAAACAAGTGAGTGCTATGTTTTTTTTTCACACACCAAGCCAACTGGACTACACAAGGAAGGACGATCACTTTAACTCCCCTTCTAAAGCTTTCAATGAGTGCAATACTATCCAACGTTCTTGCTGGACCACAAAAGCCCCCTCCTGGAGATCCACTTTTTTTTTTACTCGAAGAAAGAGCTTCCCAGTCTTCAAGCAAAGTGTCCACCATCAGCACCTGTGAAGGGTTCTTTTACAAAGAAAGGAAGCCAAAAAGAAGACTGATGGGAGTTATTTGTCACTCTGCATACCAGTTACAAGGAGTAGAGGATGGCATGCAAAGCTTTGTAGCCAATTACACCCGAAAATCAACTGTAACATGTGCATCTTTATGCACACATACTGTACTATGAAGACTGTGGATGATAAGGCTCCTGAAGCACATGAAAGTCTGAGCCTGAATCCTTTCTCTGCATTTTGTGGCATGCACATGGCATCATGAACATAGGGCTACTAAGGCCGAAAAGCACAATACAAGTACGAGCTTGGACCCTTTCTCTGCAATCTCAAAACAGGCTATCAAGTTTATATATTTTATGGGCTTTCTCCAAGAGCAGGAATAAACATCAGTTTAGGAATTCTACCACTTCATGGAGTTTTTTAAGGTGTGAAACAACAGGAGTGCCCAAGCCAGGGAAATTAAAAGGAAGTCCCTCGATGGGTCTACCAGGGGGTCTATATCAGAACATCGAAGTATTAAAACTTCAAATGTTCTGATATCGAACAGTATTCAGTGAAAGCTAAGAACAGCAAATTCTTCACTCGGGAAATAATTTGGTTGGCCGTTTCTGTGGCTTCGCTATTCTTAGCGCTGTGGTGGAAAGTTACGGGTTGGGTTCAGGTAAGTGTGTGATTGTTTGTACGTTAGGGTTAGGGGCGGGTTAAGTGAGTTAGGGTTAGGGCGCGGGTTAAGCGTGTGTGCGATAGTGACGGACCTTAGAGTTAGGGTAAGTGGGTAGATAGTGTATGTTTAGTTTAGTGTAGCGTTAGATGTAGGAATTTAAGTGCATGTGTGTGTGGTTGCTGTTTGTTTGATGTGCTTGTGTTGTGTGTATGTGTTTCGGAGCAGCAAATTTTTTCATGTAAAAAAATTTGCTGTTCTGAATGTTCGATTCATGTTTAGATGTTTTGGGGCCGATGAATTAGCATTCGCTATTTTCATCTTTCGATAACGTGATATAAATGCCTACCAGGAACTCCAGATAAGTGAACACATGAATGCTTTCCTCCTGCAAGGCCTCCACCATTACAACTAACTTCCTCTAACTCTACAGGTAGAAGAGATCAAATGGTAGACCTATGTACTGAAAATTATGTAAACCAACAGCAAACCAAAGGGACTTTTTAGATGGACCCATACACTAATGTGAAAAACAAACACTGTCTATAAATGTTCAGTGGCACCATCCAGGCTCCCTGAAACAACAGGGGCTTTACCTCCTTCAGAGTCAGTTTGCAAGCTGATGGTCTGATGTGCTTGCTGAATTTGTTGCTCACATCTAGAATAGATGAGAAGTCTCATACACCCCTAAGAATAAGGAGAAGGTGAGAATCAAACCCTTTGCCTTTCTGTAAAGGATGAACAGGCTCTACTATGCTCACTTTTTCACTTTTGTAGTAAAGTGTAGGCCTGTCTCAACAGGTTCACAATGACTGCCTAAGAGTGTGAGCTATTTTGTCCTAAGTCAAAACTCCACTGTTGCACACTAGAGATTCCACAAGCCAGTGTGACCTCAGAACCAACCTCCTATGTGTAGTCAGTATGTGTCAGACAAGTCATCCGCTTTGAAGACTTTGCCATCATACACAGTGGAAGTGGAGATAATACTGCCAAATACTTGAACTTACTAAACTATTGATCTGTGATTATCTTAAGAAGTCTAGTCTTATAATCATATAGCAACTTTTAGCCCTTATAATTTGCATATGGATAACTCAGAGGTTGGCAAAGAAGGATATCTTACAACATTTACTTCCTGCTCCTATCCATGAGGGGGATGTTTATTCTATGCAGGGCCTTTTGTTCCCTAGAGAACCAAGGAGGCCTAAAAGAAGAAAAAGTGGTTGGGAAGGTACTACAGAGACCTGTCAGTGTACTTGACAAGCAAGGTTCACAGGTAAACTGCCTGTTATGGCTGTATTAAACCTAACAAATTACCCTCAACCATGAGAATCAAACCTTGAAGCTTGTGTCTGTGAATTAAACACTTCAGCCATTATGTCAACCCCCAACCAGCTTGACCAAATGGGTAGTGTTGGTCCTGGCTCAAGATCTGATGGCTAATGAAACACTTTTGACTGTAACATTATTTCTGGTACTGAACACATTGTTTCCAAGATAAATGTCAAGGTTAACATCCATAAAGTAAGAGTAGCTAAAAAGAATACTGGCAAAGGGGTCAGGAACAACATCGTTACATTATACAAGAAGTCAAACACTTGCCCCTTGCATCATGAGGTGACTACTTTTAAATGATCTAAGATGGATGAAAAGATAGATATTAAAACAAAAATAAAGAATCAGAAAAAATAAGGCCCTTGAGTGTAGGGACAAAAAGCGAGCAGGGGATGTGCAGTACCAGTTAATTAGGAATGCAGCCTCACCCAACTGCTTCTTACAGGAAATAATACGAAAAACAAATAATGTTGTTATTCTTGTACCTTGGGCTTGAAACTGCTACATCAGCAAAACAGACATGACAGTAGTTAGGACCTTCAGAGATGAAAAAATATATATAAAAAGCCAGGGAAACAAGTGTTCATCAAGAGGTGGGGAAGAGATTACAACTTCTAACCATAGCCCTTGTGTGTGTGGCTTCATGTCCACAGACCAATTCCTGAGTCGTTCCCTTTGGGTTACAAGCTATCTGTTTTATTTTTATTCCTTCTAACAACCAACATTTGGAAAAGCTGAGATTTGTTTATGCTGTTCTGTCTTTAAACATTAGCACCATGATTTGCGAACACAGAACTTCATAAAGAGTGAACTCAAGTACAAATCTGTCTATAAATGTACATGGGCATACAAATATTTCACTGTTACATATTTTACTCACTGTTTTTAACACTTGAAATTCAAACACTGATTTTGGTTTTCAGTCAGGTATGGAGCAGATGTCATCCAAAGAAACACAAAAAATGCAAATTATTTTTACTGCTATGAAAACCGCTGCCATTTTGTTTGAAAATACATTTTGTTTTATATTGCTGTTTTTACTGTCAGTCATAATGGTGACAAAAATTGAGAACTACATGGTGGAAACCTAAAGAAGTGCCACGGATGTAAGAATTTCAGGAAATTATGAACCTGATATGAGAGGACAAAGACAGGCAATGTAAGGAGGGACCCGGATGATCCCACTTATGTAGACGGATGCCTTGACTGCATCCTTAGGATCAAGTTTTAAGCCACAGCTATTTTATGATAGCATTTAAGAATTTCAGGGGCAGAGACCTTTGATTTGTAATTGGCTTCTTTTCCTCTTGGGGTTCTCTTTCCCTTTTATCCTTTCAGTGAAAGTAAACAATTGATCATACCATTAATTGTTTTTTTTGGAAAATGTTATGTCTTAACTAACTTTTATTTTTTTGTTTTTATTTGGCCAAAAGTGCATTAAAATTATTCTTTCAATGAAGTTGTTTCCCCATATAAAAAAAGACTTGTGATCCACAGTCCTCATCTGCATGGATGCATACAATTCTGCCCCCCCCAACATGCACTCACACATTGAGCTACAAAGTACCTATTTCATCATCATTCTTTTTTTAATAGTAAACTAGAAGAAAAGCGAACCTTTGTTTAGGGCTTTTTACCTTGATTTAAGGGGACACTATCTCTGCATTCTAAGGAGACCACTATGACTGCAACTACATACATATGCACATAAAAAGTTTACTGCAACAAATAAAATGCATTACAATATTCATTTAAACAGCAACAATTACCTTATTTATTATCCTTTTTTTTTTTAAACAAAATTAAATAAAAAAAAGTCCCCTCCTTCAAATTCAAAAACTGCCTTTGTTTTTTTACTTAGGAGTCAAGCAGGTGGATTATGTTAAAAAAAACATTTTTTTTTACTTCATAGAAAGGAAATAACCTATTTCAAAAGTTCATACTAGCCTGTCTGCAATCTATTACAAGCCAATCAAAATTCAGAGGTCAGAATCAAGCACTGTACCTTGTATCTGTGAGGTTAAGACCTTAACAATCATGCTAAACCCCTCCTCACAGAAAAGTAACTACTGTCTTTTGGTTTGATAAGTAAAGGGAACTTATTTTGTTCTGCTACTTTAGACACATAGTGTATAACAACCCATGAACACAGTAATGAAAGAAAAGATGAACCACTAGGAGTGCAAATTAAAAAACAAACATATATTATCTTGATATAAAGCAACACAAATCTTCCCACATCATATGCATCTATCATTAAATTTAATTTTGTTATAAACTTAAATGACCTGACAAGGGCAGATGTACTAACAATTTTAATTTTCTAGCTAAGTCTTCTCTTTCCCATAATGAACTTTGCATCTCCAGAAGATATAATAATGCCCTATCCTCTTCATGCAAGCTCTGGTTTCCATTCACTTACTGTAAACAGCTGTACTCAGAATTACTGCTTACTTTCAAAAATCACTGGTCACATTGTTGATAATAATTAAGTGATCCTCCCAGGTTTATGTTCTTAGTCTCAAACACTGTAACAAGCCTCCTTTTTCAGCTACAGAACGGGATGAAATGAAATTGCATTTTTAAGGGAAAAAAGTCTGTTAAGACTACCTGCAACAAGAGCTGAAGCTATCGGTACTCGTCCAGTCAGTCACAGTATCATATCCCATGCCATTCCAGCTTCAGCTGCTCACTCAGATGTGACAGTGCCTTCTTGTCTCTTCCCCATAAACCTGGAACTGTAGAGGCTCAACAGGTTTACGGAACCGGGGTGGGACAGTAGAACAGTAAAAATCTTGTTACATAGGTTTGTCATTTTACAAACATTCTTAAAGAAAGAATGCCATTTTACATAAACTCAACATAGTGTGCACTGAGGAAGGTGAATAACATTTAATGCCAGAGAAAGTGAAAAACTGCTAGCCATGCTTCATTAATATGTAGCAATATAAGCATCATTTTACAGGGAAGAAAATACACTCTGGGCAGAGCAAAAATGTGTTTAGGATGTAGCTGTTACTTTAAGAGATGCATACACCTGGAGATATTAAACGTTTAAATCTCAAAAGACTGGCAGTGTAGAATGGTTCCAGTTAAAAATTCTGTCTTGAGTAGAATAAATATTCAGGACTCCATAACTGCTGCTGTGTCTGGTTTGTCTATAAACATAAGGACTAAATCTTCAAACTTAATGAAAGCATCTTTTGCTGAAAAACATGTAGAGGTTTAGATTTTATACATTTTACTATCAATGGGGCTTTGGGTAATCATCATTCAAAGTGTTATCACACCTGCATCTCACTACAAATGGATTAGTGACAGTTTCAGTAACATTTGAGATTTGAGCCATCTCTGGCACACAGAATGTCAAATGCCTGCAGTCTCTCTAGACTACATCACCCATTTGCCACCTTCCAGAACTCATTAAATGCAAGGCTCCATGCTGCATTAAGTACACTGGCTATAAAAAGTGTACACACCCCTGCTAAAATGCTAGGTTTTTGTGATATAAAAAATGAGACCACAATAAATCATTTCAAAACTTTTCCCACCTTTAATGTGACCTATAAATTGTACAGTTCAATAGAAAAACAAACAAATCTGTTAGAGGAAAAAATAAAAAAACTTACAATAAGTTGGTTGCATAGGTGTGCACACCCTTTAATACTTTGTTGAAGCACCTTTTGATTTAATTACAGCATTCATTCTTCCTGGGTAGGAGTCTATCAGCATGGCATATCTGGACTTGGCAATATTTGCCCACTCTTCCTTGCAAAAGTGCTCCAAATCTGTCAGATTGCAAGGGCATCTCTTGTGCACAGCCCTCTTCAGGTCACCCAACAGATTTTCTATTAGATTTAAGGTCTGGCCTCTGACTGGGCCATTCCAAATCTTTAATTTTCTTTTGTTGATTTGGATGTGTGCTTGGGGTCATTGTCGTGTTGAAAGGTGAAATTCCTCTTCATCTTCAGCTTTGTAGCAGATGCCTGAAGGTTTTGGGCCAAAAGTGACTGGTATTTGGAACTGTTCATAATTCCCTCCACCTTGACTAAAGCCCCAGTTACAGCTGAAGAAAAGCAACCCCAAAGCATGATACTGCCACCATCATGCTTCACCGTGGGGATGGTGTTCTGGTGATGCAAAGTGTTGTTTTTGCACCAAAAGTACCTTTTGGAATTATGGCCAAAAAAATTCAACCTTGGTCTCATCAGACCATAACACATTTCCACATGCTTTTGGGAGACAATGTATTGTTTTGCAAATTTTAGCTGGGCCTGGATGTTTTTCTGTGTAAGAAAAGGTTTCCATCTTGCAACCGTACCCCACAGCCCAGACATATGAAGAATATGGGGGACTGTTGTCACATGTAGTACTCAACCAGTACATTCCAGAAATTCTTGCAGCTCTTTTAGTGTTGCTGTAGGTCTCTTGGCAGCCTCCCTGACCAGTTTTCATCTCATCTTTTTATCAGTTTTGGAGGGATGTCCCGTTCTTTGCAACATCACTGTTGTCCCACATTTCTCCACTTTTTGATGACTGTCTTCACTGTGTTCCATGGTATATCCAATGGTGTGGAAAGTTTTTTGTACCCTTCTCCTGATGGATACCTTTCAACAATGAGATCCCTTTGATGCTTTGCAAGCTCTCTGCGAACCATGACTTTTGCTGTAGCAGGCAACTGAGTAAATGTCAGGAAAATCCTACTAGGACAGCTGAACTTTATTTGGGGTTAATCAGAGTCTCTCTAATAGATGGCAGTTGTGTACCCAAGAAGACTGAATGCTGTAGTTAAATCAAAAGATGCTTCAACAAAGTATTAGTTTAAGGGTATGCACAATTATGCAACCAGCCTATTGTACATTTTTTATGTTTTTATATTTTTCCCCCAACAAATTTGTTTTTCAATTGAATTGTACAGGTTACAGGTCACATTAAAGGTGGGGAAAGTTTTGAAATGATTTATTGTGGTCTCATTTTTTATATCACAAAAACCTGGCATTTTAATAGGGGTGTGTACGCCTTTTATATCCACTGTAGATGACAAGATTTTTACAGTGGCCCAAAGGAAGCTGGTATTTAAAATTTTACTTTGAAAATGTCCTTACAGCTATATGTGCTTGGGTTGGGGGGGGGGTGAAGATACATTGCTGTGGTGTTACAAAATTAAGAAATGTGTGACTGCACAGCAATTCACAGATGTCAGGCTGCTCTGTGGGTTATGTAGTTGCTGACAAGTTTTCTCTATTGATTTCTACTCTATAATCAGGAACATCCAAAATGGAAGTGCTCTTTTCAGTGGAATCATGGGAAGAAAAGAGCCATTTTGCAAAAGCCTTAAACAACAAACCGCTTTATAACAATAATATAAAGCCAATATCTGATATGACAGAACACAATGAAAGCTTTAAAAAATAAATAACTTTATAACAATAATATAAACCAATACCTGAACACAAACAATGAACAAAAATACACCAAGTTCTAAAAATGAATGACAGTAATATAATGATGGTCAGTATAGTTGTTTTAAGAACTTGCCATAATTGCTTACATTCAAGTATCTTCACTATTGCAGTCATCACTTCTGTGATTCCTGCCTAAAGCAATCCAACATTTGGCCCAACCTTCACAGCTTTACCTTACCCCTGCTGTCTTTATCCAAGTCCCTTCCACTTTGACATGTCGGTGATGTAAGAAGGGTATCAAGGGCAATGCCATCTTCTGGATCTTTCTTGTCCTAGCTAGACAAGGAACTCGTCTTTTTTTCTCACACCTACAATACTTTTATTTTAATGTTTTTTAAACACCTTTACTGAATTATCACATATGACAAAGGCAAACATACAGTTATATAAAAGAAAACAAACTATATTAACATATTCCCAGATGCAAACATTATAGGTCACATATATTCTTGTGTGTGTGTGTGTATATATATATATATATATATATATATATATATATATATATATATATATATATATATATAATCAGTTCAACGTTACATAAATTGATCAATTCCTGCCTTTCCTTAAACCTCACTCCTCCAAAACATTAGAACAGAGGAGAACTCTCTTGTTCTGAAGACCTGTGGATGGGATAAAAGTGCTTAGCTTGATTTATACTTTTCAAATTCTTAATGTATTAAACTGTTAAACACAAACTCCTATAGCTGCATTTTCACTCAAGTACAGTGGTGATTTTTTACAAAATTCAATACTTCAAATAAGTTGGTTTGCTGTTTTGGCAGCCACCAGAATTAAACTTAACAAGGTCTTACTATGCCAAGGAATGCATCTTAAACCCCAGAGTACAACTGGATCCAGGGACTTTTTCCCAGGCATAACTAATCATCCAAGAAGTCCTACTCTGTCTCTCTAGGTTCTAGACATGATCTAATGAAGGTGGGAGCCTGATACTGAAATCAGAAAAAGGTGTTGTAGGCTACACACTCAAGTGTGATAGCAATTTCTGTGCATTTAAAGTGTTTTTTTATTGTATCCGGTTTATTTTCTGAAAAATAAAAAATAAAAAAATATATACTTGTCTCGCCTTTCCAAGCTAGTATAGTCCAGTTTTCAGGTTAGTGCTGAATTCAGGGCTGTATTACAAGTTTCTGTATTTTCCCATACCTTACTTGGATAGAAGGAAGTTTCTCTGTTCACCTGTGAGAGAGGGAACTTTTGAGCAGCCTATCAGCCCCTGGAGGAGTGGTTTCAGCCCAGAAATTAGTAGTTTATTTGCCATTTTGGGCTAATTTCTATCTCTTTCATTTCCCTGCTATAAAAACTGCATTAGCGCGGTGTTTACGCTTGTATACAGCTCAGCAAGCTCCTGCCTGGTGCCCTGCAGAGTTCTACAGCAGCAGAGAGACAAAAGAGAGACTTTGGAGTGATTAAGTATAATCTTTCTGCATTTTCTTGCTGCTTTTAGCTAATTCCGCCTAAAACACTGATTTTCTACAGTTTCTGTGATTTAAAAAGCTTGTTTCAGCTACATATTGTAATTATTTTACTGCCTGCACTTTAACAAAGTTCTTTTTTTTTGTTTAAATTACCTGTTTTCAACTGTTGTAGGCTACACATTTCTGTGCATTTAAAGTGTTTTTTTTATTGTATCTGCTTTATTTTCTGAAAAAACAAAAAAAGTACACTTGTTTTCCCACCTTTCTAAGCTAGTATAGTCCAGTTTTCAGGTTAGTGCTGAATTCAGGGCTGTGTTACAAGTTTCTGTGTTTGCCCATACCTTACTTGGACAGAAGGAAGTTTCTCTGTTCACCTGTGAGAGAGGGGAGCTTTGGGCAGCCTATCTGTCCCTGGAGGAGTGGTTTCAGCCCAGAAATTAGTAGTTTATTGGCCATTTTGGGCTAATTTCTATCTCTTTCATTTCCCTGCTATAAAAACCGCATTAGCTCGGTTTTGCATGTTGGGCAGCGCCGGTTAGCTAGTGTATAACTATTCCCGGCTCCACAAAGTTCTCCTCTTCAATTTTTCCCTTGGAATTAACCAAACTTTCAACTTAAGCACTCAAACCTTTCTTTTCGCAGCCCGGCACTTGCTCAAAACTCATTGCAAGCACTAATAAACCCTAGCACTAGATCCCCCTATACTGTACAGAAGGACAAGGCTCTCTATTCGACCTTACCAGCCAATCAGTAAAACAGTTCACTGTACATATCCAGGCATGTTCAAAGGGCAGTTTCAGGTGTACTCTCCAGTCCAACTGGTGAATCTGGGCATTTTGAGGCAATGTTACAACTGCCTCATGTACACAGATAACCCTCTCCTC
The DNA here is from genome assembly GCF_019279795.1 of Protopterus annectens. Taxonomy (NCBI): domain Eukaryota; kingdom Metazoa; phylum Chordata; order Ceratodontiformes; family Protopteridae; genus Protopterus; species Protopterus annectens. The sequence continues at coordinate 576,521,491 of NC_056751.1, read as the reverse complement.
TTACCACCAAACACTAATACATGCGAGATTTGCAATTATATATAGCCAAAATGGAGGCTAAGCTCTCTTAACCCAAGACTGGATCAGACAGTCAAGAGAAGAAGGGAATTACTTGCATCACACCACCAGTCTCACATAGACCTATTAAACCAGCCCCGGCAAAAAAAACACAAATACACAAAAACATACTCTGCGTCTCTAAATAAAAATCTGCAAAAGCAACAGAGACCTCCAAAGCAGACATCCAAGCAACTTCCAACCCTCAACACAAACCATGAAACACATACCTCACAAAACCAGTGTGCCACGCAATCACAGCCCTTAAGGCAAAATAACATACCCAACACACTAGTAATAGGTGACTCTATAGTCAGGCACACTGACGTCCCACTCACTAGGCTGAACAAGGAGAAGGTTACTATTAGCTGCCTGTCGGGTGCCAGGATCTGCCACATAACACAAGCACTCAGGTCACTTCAGAACAAGCACAAATGCGACTCTGTCATTGTCCATATTGGTGTGAATGACCTGAGCTGTACCTCCCTAGACTACATGAAAAGAGACATGGAAGAGCTCTCTGATCACGTAGCCCAGGCCAGTATGACCCTGACCCTGAGTAGCATCCTGCCCTCACCAAGAATGATACCATGGTATAAAGAAAAAATTATCAATTTCAACAATTGGCTAAGCTTCTGGTGTCATTCAAAGGATATCCAGTGTCTGTTCGCCTGGGATGACATGCTTGACAAGCCACGCTGCTTCGCTAGAGATGGCTTGCACCTGTCACCCTTAGGCTTTCGAATACTGGCCAAGGCTCTTGCCACCCCCATAGTGCCTTTTTTAGGCACAGCTCAAAAGACAAACCCACCACCATAAATAGTATAAGTAACAAAAAACTGAGGGTAATGCTACTCAATTCCAGAAGTCTAAACCTCGAAATGCGCGCACTCAAGGCACTCCTCAGTATGGAGAAAATCTATATATGTGCAGTAGCAGAAACCTGGTTTAAGGCTCAGAGAACACCCCAGCACTACCAGGCACTCATACCATACATTTCTGCCACAGAACCCGGACCGAAATACAAAAGTCGGGATTCGTCAAGGATACCCACACCTCCAGGTTAGTGGCACAGCACGATGCTTCAGAGATCATTCACATGCAACTAACAATGGGAAAAACTGCAATTCAAACTATAGCTTGCTACAGATCACCCACCATATCCCAGGACCCCCATTCCGCGTTTCTGGAAACATTGGGAAACAAAGGTCCTACCAAACACCTTGATATTGGGTGATTTTAATTACCCAAACATTAACTGGGAGAACTACTCAAGTACTAACTCCCTTGCCCAACATTTCCTAGAATTTATAAATTCAAATGCCCTGGATCAACTAGTCAACACCCCCACCAGAGGTGACAACATATTGGACCTGGTCATCGCCAACATGGGAGACTGGTGTTCCACACCAGAGGACAACTAAATTGGTTAGATCTGACCATAAACTAATCACTTTGGATATCCACATTCTGCCCCCACCCCCGGTCAAGGAAACCACTGTGAAAAACTTTTCAAAAGCAAACTTCACGTTAAGACTGAGGTGGAAAGTTTCAAAGCCCCCATGCTAAAGGATAATGCTGCCCAAGCTGCAAAATCCTTTACTAATGCACTCTACGGGCACCTACAAAGAATGCATGGATCATGCTATCCCAAGCAAAATCAAGACTCACTCCTCCAAGAAAAGGAAACCAGTCTGGTAGACTCCTGCCATAAACAAGCTATACAATAGAAGGAGGAAACTAATACAGAAAAGAGTAAAATCCCAAGAAGGGAAGACATCTCTGATCAGTATCAGCAAGAAACTACGATCCCTCATAAAATCATCCAAGGCTAGCTTCAAAAGAAAAATTGCCAAGGACTCCAAAGATAACTACAAGCATCCTTTAGCTATGTCAAGAATCTAAGTGGCAATGCTCAGATCTGCTAGGAGTTTGTGCAGAATGGCACAAAATTCACTGAACCGACCGATATTGCCAACATCCTGGCAGACAGGTTCAGTGAAAACTTCACCCCCCTCTCACCCCTAAAAGGGCTCATAACCATACCAGAAGAATGTAGAGCCCCTGAAATCACAGACACTCAGGTTAAAACAGTCCTCTCCAAAGCCAAAATAACAGCATCAATAGGACCGGACAGTGTCCCAGGTTGCGTCCTACATAAGCTCAAAGATGAACTAACCCCTCACCTAAACATACTGTTCAAACTCAACCTCTCCACAGGCTACGTACCCATAGAGTGGTGCACAGCAACGGTTATTCTGCTCCACAAAGGTGAAGCCACAACAGACCCCGGGAACTATTGCCCTATAAGCCTGACTAGCTTGGTCTGCTAGGTTATGGCATGCATCATCATGGAACTCATTAACGGAGACATTGGGAACCTCCAAACACTGAACCCTACCCAGTTCGGCTTTGTTAAGGGTAGATCATGCCTCCTAAACCTGGTGGACTTCTTTGAGACACTTACCTAGGCTACAGACAAGGGAAAGGTGGTCCACACAGCCTGCCTAGACCTCGCAAAGGCCTTCGACACCATTCCCTATTCTGGTATTATAGACAAGCTCACCAGCCTGAATATAAACCCCTACATCACAAGATGGTTTGCCAACTGGCTCATGGACAGAACCCACATGATAAGAGTTGCGGGAGCTATGTCAGACTCTAAAACCAGTTACAAGTGGGATTCCCCAGGGCTCAGTACTAGGACCCCTCCTGTTTGGCATATACTTCTTAGAGGTTCAAGCAAGCACAGGAGGACTATGACTGACCAAGTTCGCAGATGACTGCAAACTAGTGGCTATAAATGACTCTCCGGCTGAGACAGATACCTGGTGTCAAAATCATGGCCTCAAGCTAAATGCCAAAAAGTGCATAGTCATCCCCTTTGGAAAAAACAAAGTACCCACAAACTACCAAAATACGAAGACGTAACAAAGGATATGGGGACCCAAGTAGATAGTAATCTCTCCTTTGATAATCACATTGCCAAAGTGGTTAGAAAATCCTTCTATGTGGCCCACCTAATCACAAAAGGGTTTGCATCCAGGTCAAAAGAGGTCATTGTGCCCCTCTACTCATCAGTCAACAGACCCATCATAGAGTACAATGCAACAGCTGGAAAGACCACAGAAGTACCTCACCAAAAGGATCACCGGCCTCAAACAGATGCCCTATGCAGCTTGACTGAAGAAACTTCAGCTATACTCGGTTGCATACCGCCTACTCAGAGGTTATCTCTGCCTGACATACAAGGCCATGTCCAACCCAGAATTGATGGACATACTCCACCTAAACAAAACCATATCCCCTCGAGCCACATGCTCTAGGGATCTAAACCTCACCACAACAATAAATAGGACGTGCTGGAGGGATAGATTCCTGTCCCAGAGACTTCCCATGCTCTGGAACAAGATTCCAATCTACATTAGGCAGAGCATCTCACCAACCCTCTTCAAGAGGAACCTTGATGAGTGGATAGGAAACAGAAAGTATACCTCGGGGATCACTTCAATGGCTCTGCTGGACAAAGGCACAGTGAACTAATCTAAGGGGGCAGCGAAAGCCAACACATTCTGGCTAGGCTTATAAATGCCTTTGGGCAGATAGCCTAGTACATACCTATGAACCTATAAGGTGAACAGAGTATCCACCCCAATCTCAGGATGCCCAAGCAAGAGAAAAGAGGTGAAGATGGGAGGGAACGAGGACCATAGCAATAAACACACTTGAACACCAACAGTTATGGACAATTTCTAACTCAACTATGCTGTTCTTACCATAATAACAATGAAATCTAACAAAGTCCCCAGTAGAAGGCAAATGCAGAAGAAGTATAAACAAATCATACTGAGACAACTCAGAAAAATAACAGACGTTCAATAAACTGACGTGAGCGCTTTCGCAGTGGTAGACACTGCTTCATCAGACAACATTAAAATCAAGCCATCCACATATATAAAAAAGACAAACCCCTAGCCTATCATAATTGCTAAAATTCCCTCCAAAAACATTAATTAAAACATAGCAAATTGAGGCATACAACATTAAAGGAGCAAGCACCCATAAGCACAGAATATGCACTAAAGCGAAAGCGCTCACGTCAGTTTATTAAACTTCTGTTATTTTTCTGAGTTACCTCAGTGTGATTTGTTTATACTTCATCTGCATTTGCCTTCTACTGAGGACTTTGCTGGATTTCGTTGTCATTTACTTGGAATTTGCATTCTCGTTGCTTTGGGGATTTCTTGTCTGTTGTTCTTACCATAATACTCACTGTTGCAGTTATCACGTATGGAAAGCTTCCCACAGCATAAGGATCAGTTGGCAGCTGGCCTTGACTGCACTATGAAGAGAGCAGACCTTGGAGAAAGATTAGTTGTGTAAGAACTTATCATAATGATAGATCTCCTTCTCTTCTGTGTTGCAGTATTCTTGACGTAAGGGAGTTGCTGCCAAGGAGAAGACCCGATGCTGGCCAGTATATCAAAGTCTTCCACTACCTTGGGTGCGCAGTATGTCTGACGTAGGCCACTTGCAGAAGTCAGCCATAAAGCAACATACACGTGCACCACCCTCAAAATTGAGACCCCAGATGGAGAGAGTCTAAGGGAAAGAGGATCAATGTATCTAAGAAAGGCAAGAAGTGGGGGAAGGAGAGAGATGGATTACTGTAACAGAGAACAGGAGGACATCTATTGTTATGGTAGGTTCTAACATAACTAATCCATGTCCTTTTATTCATCTGTTGCAGTATTCTTGACATGGGAGAGTACAAAAGCTTATGCAGAAAGGGAGGAGGAAGTGGGAGACAAATTTTCTATGAAGCCACAGAGAATGGCCCTGGCAAATCCTGCCCTGGATCTGGAACTGGAATCCAGTTTATAATGTTTGGTAAGGGTGTGGACAGATGTCCAGGTAGCTGCTTCTAAGATATAGTTGCTGTCCAACCCTTTGAGGAAAGCCCCTGAGGAAGACACTACCCTAGTGGAGTGAGCTTTGACTGAGCCTTGAAGAACTTTACCATGGTGAGAATGGCAAAAGGCAATGGATTTAGATAGCCAATTGGAGATGGTCTGTTTGGACAGAGGCACTCGCAGAGCCCTGGGGTGAAAGGACACGAACGACTTGTCTGATTTGCTAAAGGATTTAGTCTTGCATAAGTAAAATCTGAGTTGTCTGTGTACATCAAGGGTGTGAAGGATCCTCTCACTACTGTTCTGAGGAGAGGAAAAGAAGGTGGGGAGATGAATAGCCTGGTTTAAGGACAATTCATTGACTACCTTTGGCATGAAGGAGGGATTGGTTCAAAGGGAAACCCTGTCTTTGTGGAAAGGCAGGAAAGGAGATGCCATAAGGGCTTGTAATTCCAAAACCCACCAGGTGGAAGTAATGGCCACCAGGAGGACAGTTTTCCAAGTACAGAGTTTGAGGAAGCTAGAAGAGGCTGGCTCAAAAAGAGATTGAGTCAGTTTTTCCAGCACATATTTGATGCCCCTGGGTGGAGATACAGGTCTCCTGGGAGGTCTGATGTGAAGGACGCCTTTCAAAAATTGTTTTGCTTCAAATCTGGAAGCTAAGGGTGGAGAAAATGGCAGACAGGCATAGACAGCTGACAGATGTGCTTTTATGGAAGAGTAAGCTAATCCTGCATTAAGCAATTCACACAGATATGACAGAACCATACGGGGATCCCCTGTAAGCGGGTCCTGATTTTTGTTAAGACACCAAAGGGAAAACCTCTTCCATTCGGAGAGGTAAGATTTTCTGGTATTAGGTTTCCTGGCCTCCTGCAGGACTTGAAGCACATCCTCAATATAAAGGTGTCTGAATGGAATCACGGCTCTATCACCCAAATGGTCATTTGGAGTCTAAGTGTGGGTGGATGAGTGAGCCCTTGTTCTGTATTAAAAGGTCCATTCTGTGGGGTAACTTGTGGTGACTGCTCTTCGTTAGATGAATGAGCATGGGAATCCAATGCGGTCTTGGTCAATAAGAAGTCACCAGCAAGATTTTTGATTTGTCCTGCTGAATTTTCAGCAGGTTTGGAATCAGTGGAAGGGGCGGAAATTCATACAGGAAATTTCCCTTCCAGGAGATTGATAGGGCATCCACTCTCCATGCCTGAGGGTGGGGCTCTTTGGCACAGAACTTTGAAAGTTACTTGTTCAGGGGGGAGGCAAGCAAGTCTATCTGTGAAATACCCCACTTGTGGACTATGTCTAGCAACACATCCTTGTGAAGCAACATTTGTGGGCCTGTATTCTGGATCTGCTGAGACAGTCTGCCATAGCATTCTGACTTGAAGGGATGTAGACCACCTGGAGGGAGATATCTAGTAGGCATGCTATATCCCAGGCCTGTGTGGCTAGTTGTCCCCCCCATTTGTTGATATACCACCATACTGTCATATTGTCTGCTTGTATACAAAGTCTCCCTGGTCTGAGCAGGGATTGGAAGGTTTGAAGGGCGAGGATTAGTGCCTTCATTTCCTTGATGTTTATGTGTGATCCCTCCTCTGGGAGGGTGTCCACTGTCCTTGTACTGTCTCTTGGTCCAGGGCTACTAACCTCCCCGTGTCTGATGCATCCATGTACAGCACTTGAATTAGTGGCAGTGGGTGAATGGGGAGTCCTGGGTTTAGAGACAGTTGTATTTGCCACCACTGGAGCACCTTTTTGAGACAGGGTAGAAGAGGTATTTGGTATTCCAGAAGGTGGGCATATTGAGACCTCACTGAATTCAGGAACCATTGGAATTTTCTCATGTGTAGCCTTGCTAGAGGAAGCAAAGGGATGGTGGATGCCATAAAGCCCAAAATTCTCAGGAACTGTCTTGCAGATATCAGATCTAGGCGGATAATCTCGGCAAACAGCAAAGAGCAGAGAAATCTCATGTGCTTTGACATATGGAAGAGACTCCATCATACCCTTGGTCTCAAATCCGCACCCCAGGAAGACATGGTCTAGGGATGGGACCAGGGATAATTTTGTGACATTTATGGTGAATCCCAGGCTTTGCAGAATGACAATTGTCAGTTGGAGATTTTTGCTCAATTCCATGTGGGAACTGGCTTGAATCAGGAAGTCGTCTTCACAGGTGCTAGGTGTTTTGTAAAGACTCTCAGGGCAGTGGAGAGTCCAAAAGGCAAAGCCAAGAACAGATAGTATAAGGATCTCACACAGAAGCCTAGGTATCTCCTGTATCTGGGGTGAATGGGTATATGGAGGTAAGGATCCCTGATATCTATGGAGGCTAGGAATGCTTGAGGTAGGATAAGAGGGAATAAAGTTTGCAGGGTAAGCATTTTGAAAGAGGGGACTATGAGAAAGTCGTTGAGGTAGGTAGGAGAGGTCTAGGATGGGTGTCCAAGGACTTTCCTTCCTGGGAACCAGGAACAGGAGCGATCAGAAACCTCTTCCCTCCTGTCCTGGGGGACAGGCTCAATAGTGTCTTGTTTGAGCAAGTTTTGCAGGACTGGAGGAAAAAGAGGCTGCTGTTCTTTTGGAGGCTGAGGTATACCCCTGAAAGAAGGCACCTTGTGCTAGAAAAGGAAGTACCCCCTTTTGATGATGCTTAACACCCACAAATCTTGGGTGATGAGTACCCCAGGATGGAAGGGAAAGGGTTAGGCATTGGGAGAGGGGAGGGGTTCCCTGTCTTCTTGAGAAGTCACGAGGACGAGCCTGCCCAGTCTGTAAAGGGATGCTTAGCAAGCTGAGAAGAGGAAGAAGCAGGAGGAAACTGATGAGTTTTCTTACGCCTTTATGGGGGGGTTTTGATTTTGGGGTTCTAGTTTGCCTGCTTATAAAGGCTTGTTTTGCAGGGCAATGCCTGTGAAATTTAGGCACAGGAGATACCAAAATGTGCTTAAGGTCCTTAGGCGCCTTACTTTTTTCTTGCAGAGATTTGAACAGTTCTGCAGAGGACTTACCAAAAAGGGCAGAGTTATCCAAGGGGGCATTCATTAGTTTTGCCTTAATGTCTTCTGGGAGGGGCTGAAGCCTATGCCAGGCAAATATTCTAAGGGCAGAAGAAGAATATGCAGCTCTTAAGGATGCTTCCACAGCATCGTACCTGCATTTAATAGAATGTCTGGATACCTGAGAAGAGGTAGCAATGAGAGATGGCAGAGCCTTGCTTTCAGAGTCTGGCATGTCTGAAATGAGTTTAGAAGGCTGAGGCATCAGTTCCAGATTATACTTGGGCATGTGGGTCTGATAGTTCATAACTCTGAAGACCAAGGTGGCTAAGGTATAGATTTTCTTGCCCAGCCTCTCTGTCTTCTAACCTTATCCGATGGTAGGAGGAGAAAAGGAAGGAAGCGACCAGGAGGCTTTATCAGAGGTTACTGAAATCACAGAAGGGTCTGCAACTGGGGCCTTGAAAAGAAAACTACAGTCCTTAGGTACTTTGTAGCAGCTGTCTGACTTTTTGGGGGGCTGGAGGTTGAGAGTCAGGATAAGGTGGAAGTAGATGCAAAAGTATCTAAAGATGCTGGTATAACAGGAGGACTGGCTGAAGGCCTTGGGGACTATACTTGGAGGTGGTCATAATATTTTTGTACCTCTGACATTTCTGTTCTGTCCCATTTGAAGTGGTCACACATACTGGTAATAGTCTCCCCAAAAGAAATTTCCTCCATAGGAGATTCTGTTCCATTTGAATGACCACATCACCTAGCTTTTTCTCAGCTAACTGCAATTCGCAAACTTCTCTATAATCCGAAAATTGCCCAGCCCCTAACAACACAATACAGCTTTACTCCCCCAGAAGAACTACATCTAATACTGCAGGTGACTCTCTGTATTCAAATAGTGCAGCTAAACTATGGAACCACATCCCACTATCACTGACATAAATTCAGAATGCAAACATATTTAAAACACAACTAAAATTTCATCTATCAAGCATCTGCATTCTCTGATACAATACTAAGGTTAATTAGGATGATATATGAGGGATCGGAGGTAAAAATGAAAATGGGAGGGTTCTTACCTAAGTTGTGTCTAAACAAAGAAACCAAGAAAGGGTGTCCACTTTCCATTGGTTATTTGTATTATATTTAGAGTAACTGGAAAAAATAAGGGACTCAGAAATTCAAGGATATAACTGGTATGGTATTCAATAAAAGTTGTTTTTATTTGCAGATGATATTATTGTATACCTAATAAAAGCAGAAAAGAACATACCAGTGTTGTGGAACATTCTGAGACAGTTTCAAGTCTTTTGGGGATATAAAATTAATGAAGACAAAAAAAGAAGCTATGTACTCAACATAACGTTCCATGTTTGTTGTCGTTCATCTCGCCTTCCTTCTTCCTGGTTGGGTTCAGAGGTGATCCTCGGCTCCGACGTGGCCGTATACTATAGCTCGAGAGCTTTTTACTGGCTCGAGGCTAGCCCCTATCCCAGCATGCCTAGCAGTAGTTACCCAGATCTCATTTATGATAACCCACCAGACTAAACAGGTCCAAATTTTTACTAAACTTACTTATGAGAAAAGGACCCGCATATGAGTGTGTAATCATCAGCAAAGAGAAAGGAAGGAAAGGCTAGGTCTAACCAACTGGTAAGCAAAAGGGAACTCAGCCAGTGTAGCCAAACAAAAGGGATCTCCTCTCGATCCTCCAGGAGGGGGAAGGAGGGTGGCATGCAAGAAGGAAGGCAAGATGAAGGATAACAAACATGGAACATTATGGTAAGTACATAACTTCTTTATGTTATGTTGCCCCCATCTCACCTCCGTTCTTGCTGGTTGGGACAGCATCCCCAGCACCTATATCCTGGGTGGCTCACTGGAAAAGACTCTTCAGGACTGTGGAACCAAAGGATTCCCTATCCCAGGAGGCCACATCTCCTTTGTAATGAGAGATAAAGGTTTGAGGATTATCCCATGTAGCTGCCACACAGATTAAATCTAAAGGCAGTTTGGCTTGAAAAGCAATAGAAGTAGCCAAGGCCCTAGTTGAGTGTCCTTTAATTTTTCCTGGAAATTCTTTGTTCCGCAAAGCGTAGACATGGATGATAGTGTCTGAAAGCCACTTTGATAAGGTCACTTTAGAGACTGGACAACCTTTCTTGTTGTCTGCAAAGGATATAAACAATTGGTCAGATTTTCTGAAATCCTTAGTCCTGTGTAAATAAAAATGTAACTGTCTATGAACGTCCAATTGATGGAGCTTATACTCCCCCTTTTTGCCATAATTGAGGAAGAACACAGGAAGCTCTATGGATTGATTTAAACTGTGCTCTGAACACACCTTGGGTAAGAAGGAGGGATTGGTTCTGAGAGAAACTCTATCTTTGTGGAAAAATAGTACGGGGATGAATAGATAAGGCCTGTAACTCTGAAACCCTCCTAGCTGAAGTAATGGCGGTTAAGAAAAAGGTCTTTCATGTCTAAAACTTCAAAGGACAAGAAGCAGCTGGCTCAAAGGGGGGGAGAATGAGAGTCTCTAAAACTAGATTTAAATCCCAAGGAGGGAGAGGTTCTCTTATTGGAGGTCTTAAGAGAGTAGTACCTCTTAGGATGCTTTACATAGCTGTGGGACATGATGTTAGATCCCATTTCTCCTACGTGAAAATTAGAATTGGCAGCTAGCTGAACCTGGATAGTAGCTGCCACAGCTCCTCGTTCACATGTTTCAACAAGGAAATCCAGAATCTTAGAAATGGGGGCAGTAAAAGGATCAATGTAGTTCTTTTTTGCTGAACAAGAGAACCTCTTCCATTTACTAGCATAAATTTTTCTTGCAGTGGGTTTATGGGATGAAATCAAACAGTGTTGAACTGCCGGGGAACCATCTGGGAGCCTGGCTAAGACCGGAAGTGGAGAAACCAAGCAGTCAGCTTGACAGTATGGACGGAAGGGTGGACAGCACCTGACTGATGCGTCAAGAGATCTGGAACTCGGTCCAGTATCCAAGGCTCCCCTTGCAGATGAGGCTAGAGGAATGGGAACCAAATAGGAATAGGAACCAAATCTGTTGAGGCCAGTAAGTAGCAATGAGGATTAACTTGCAACCCAACGACTGTGCTTTCTGAAGAACCTTGTGGATCAGAGGGAATGGTGGGAAAGCATAAAGCAGTCCCAGGGGCCACTCATGAACCAGTGTGTCCCTGGGTGACTGTCCCAGTGGTGGGACTAGGGCAAAGTAGCTGCTGCATTTGTTGTTGAGGGGAGTAGCAAAAAGATTGCAGCATGGCTGGCCCCATTTGCAAAAAATCAGCTCTGCAACTTCCTGTTTCAGAGACCACTCGTGAGGCATCAGTAAAGCCCTGCTGTGCTTTGTCCACTATCACGTTGGATTTCCCCAGAATGTGCGTTGCGACGACATTGTCCATTGCCATACTCGTAGAGTCTCTCGGCACAAGAGATAAGACCCGAGTCTGCCCTGTTTGTTTATGTACCATACTACAGACATATTGTCTGTCTGAATTGCTATAGTCCCCGTAGGTAGAGTCTCGAAGTGCTTGCAAAGCCAGAAGCACCGCTCTCATCTCTAGGACACTGATTTGCAAATGGTACTTGTGTTCTTGCTAAGTCCCTTGAACAGTCTGTCCCAGATATTGCCCCTCCCCCACCCTACCTGGGAAGTGTCCGTGGTTGCGGCGGCTACAGGTTGTGGGGTTAGAAACCGTCTGCCCATTGATACCAGAGTTGAGTGAAGCCACCATGCTAAATTCTTCTTGCATGACTCCGTGATCCAAAAATGATGTGACAATGGTAAATCCTGGAATGGCCACTGAGCCAACAGGATGCACTGCAGAATTCTCATGTGAAAGAGCACCATAGGGACCAAGGTAATCATCACAGCCATCGAACCCAAGACCTTGAGGACAAAACTTGCCCGGATTCTCCTTCTTTTCATGAGGAATACGACTTGACGATGAATGGTTAACACTCTTTCGTGAGGCAGTTTTGCTATCATGGACCTTGTGTCTAAATCTGCCCCTATATATGTAATATACTGACAAGGCAACAAGGCAGACTTTTCATAGTTTATGGTGAAGCCTAGTTGTGCACAGGTGTGACTAGATTAGTCCCGTGCCTCGATCAGTTGATGCTTGGTGGAGGCAATGAGGAGCCAGTCATCCAGATATGGAAACACCTGGAATCCTAGACACCGCAGATGAGCCGTGACTACTACCATACATTTGGTGAACACACTGGGGCCTGTGGTGAGACCAAAGGGCAGAGCTCTGAACTGGTAATGACTGGCTCCCAGCCTGATGTGAAAGTACCTCCTGGACTGCCTGTCCATTTTTATATGGTAGTATGCATCCTGGAGATCGATGGAGCACATCCAATTGTCCTGACCCAAAAAGGGAAGAATGGACTGCAGTGCTACCATCTGGAACTTTGTTTTCTTGACTGATTTGTTGAGTTTGCTGAGATCCGAAATGGGCCTCCAGTCCCCTGTCTTTTTTGGAACTAAAAAGAACCTTGAGTAAGTGCCGGATTCAATTTTGTCTGGAGGGATTTCTTGGCTGGCTCTTTTTTCCTAGCAACCTTTGAAATTCTAGGTTTTCTTAATCCCGAAGACTGGATGGAACATCTGGGACTGAGTGCTGAACTGTTGTAGGGGGTGGTTGGGAGAAAGGAATTTTGTAACCCCTGGATATTATCGACAGTACCCATGTATCTTCTGTGATTGTTTGCCAGGCTTTTGGGTACTGAGATAATCTGCCCCCGACTGCCTCCAGAGGCGGACAGTCGGGGCTCCTTTCAGGAGTGCTGGAAAGGCCTGCCAGAGAAAGTATCTCTGTCAGCCTGATTCTACGGACTCCCACTGCCTTGGGACTGGAGTCTTCCATTATTATTTCTCCCTCTGCCCCTGGGGGAAAAATCTCCATGTGTGTCAGGCGAAACTCCCTGGAATTTTTTGAACCACATCTTTCCGCTCTTCTGACCCTTGGGGTAAGGTCTAGAGGGAGTGGAAAAACATACCACGGCAGACAGAGTTTTGCCATCCCATTCACACCTGGTAAGAGTCTCTTACCTGAGGCCCGAACAGAGACAAGCTGTCAAAGGAGGTATTGTTAAAGGAGGACTTGAAGGGGCCCGCAAATTGACAAAGGCGCATCCAGGAGTGTCTACACAAAGCCAGTCCTTTGCTTGCTGCCCTATTTGCTTCATATGCCATGTAAGAGATCAGCCGCATGGAGGCATTAACTACAGATGTCAAGGTCGCAAGTTGTGAAGCCGCCGTGCTCGCAGCTCTTTCAGCCATAGGATCCTGTAGGGTATCTCCTAGTTCCTTTAGGAGATCCCTTTGAAGGCATGTAAAATGGGACAAATAATTTAGGGACCTGAGAGTAAAGGCCGCTGAAGCAAACATACGCTTCCCATACCTGTCCATCGTACAAGACTCTCTGTTCGGCAGATGGACAGAAGAAGAAGTATCTGCTAATTCTTTCTTGGTGGCTGCCACAACCATAGCATCAACAGGCACAACCTTAGACAGAAAGGATCTATCCGCTAGAGCAGTTATGAATTTATTAGGCCTCCTCGGAACTGGTTTCATAGTCTCTGGGGAGCTCCACGCCTTCTGACTCACTAAAGCCAGCAGATGGTCGAAATGCAGAGACACCCAAGAGG